>NW_008350126.1:942142-948490 GCF_000622305.1 Nannospalax galili | reverse complement strand
CTTCTTCTTCTTCTTCTTCTTCTTCTTCTTCTTCTTCTTCTTCTTCTTCTTCTTCTTCTTCTTCTTCTTCTTCTTCTTCTTCTTCCTTTTCTTAAATGCTCCTAATTTTGTATATAACTATATTGTGAAATCAGAATTTTTATGTCTTGCTCTTTTTTCTCTCTTCCTGACTTTTCCATTCTTCATTTCTCTTTGTTTAACTTTTCTCCTCATTTCATTTTTTCTCTGCCTCTTCCTTTACTTCATTCATTATTTTTATTTTTTACTCTAAATAATATTTAACTTCATAGCATACTCTAGGCTATTTTTTGCAATTTTTCTGTACCATGGTGTCATTGATGATTAGTTGACCTTGATTGATTTTTAAGTACAGTTTTTTACAGTTTTCTGCTTATTTTGCTGCTGTTACAGTAGATTCTTTTCTCCTCTGAATGGTACTGAGGCTTGAATGCTTGAGTAGACTGTTCAGTAAGAAGATCCATAAATAAAACCAGAAGACACATAAATTACTTTTCTTTCCTGTTGCTATAACAAAATAATCTGAGAAAAGCAACTTAGAAAGGAAGAAGGTTTTCAGTTGGCTCACAGTCAAAGGGGATGCAGTCCATCATGGCAGGGAAGGCATGGTAGCAGGAGTGTGAGGTGGCTGGTTACACTGAATCCACAGTAAGGAGGCAGAAAGAAATGAATATTTGTATTCATGTTTCTCCTTTTTATTCAGTCCAGGACCTGATCCCATGGAATGGTGCCACTCACATTCAGGGTGGATCTTCCTAGCTCTCCAGAAACACTCTCATAGATGCACCCAGGAGTGTGTTTTCTAGGTGATTCTAAGTCCCACACTATCCAAACTGACAGATGCATAAATTGAAATACAGAACCACAGGGAACATGAAAAGGCAAGGAATTGTGGTGCCTTCCAAAGATCATAATTCTTTACTGAATCCAGGGATATCAAAATAGTTGAAATACCAGACAAAGAATTTAAAGTCTGCTTCTAAAAGTTAATCAAGGGCTGAAGAGATGGCTTAGCAGTTAAGAACACTGGCTGCTCTTGCAGAAGGCCTGGGTTCCATTCCCAGCACCACATGGCAGCTAACAGCCATCTATAACTCCAGGTCCAGGGGCTCCAACACCCTCTTCTGGCCTCCACAGGCATTGCATGACTCTGGTATACTTACATACATACAGACAAAACCACACATACACATAAAATGAAAAATAAAATAATAAATAAAAGTTAATGACTTCAAAGAGGATCAAACAGATGAATAAGGTAAGTAAATCAATTCAAGATGATGATAAGAAAGTCAGCAATGTAGGGGTTGGAGAGATGAATCAGTCAGTAAAGTGCCTGGCTGTACAAACACGATTTGAATCGCTACCATCTACATTTAAAAAGCTGGTTATCAGGGCTGGTGAGATGGCACTTACTGCTCCTGAAGAGAGGCAGATTCAGTTCCCAGCACCCATATGGTGACCCTCAACCATCTGTAACTCCAGCTTCAGAAGATCTATCTTCTAGCCTCCTGGAACACCAGGCATGCAGTTGGTGCACACACTCATACACATAAAATAAATAAATCTTTTTTTAAAAAAAGACACAAAGGTGAGCAGGCAAAAAAGAAAAAAAAATCTTTTCCTCCTGAGATTTCCTTTTACCTTGGCCACAGCTGCCCACATTTAGGGTGGGTCTTCCCATTTCAATTAATCTAATCAAGAAAATCCCTCACAGGCATACCCAGAGGCTAACCTAATCTAGATAATCAGTCACTCACAAAGTGTATCCAGAGGCTTGCCTCAGGAGTGAGTGATTCTAGAACTTGTCAAGTTGACAACCACTGTTAACCACCACAGGGTCTAATATTTGAGTAAAAAGCCACCAAAGACAATATTTAAATAAGTAAAAGATAAACTAAGATGTTCAGCATCACTGCAGTGAGGGACTTTGCTCTGAGAAATGGACTCAAGTTCCAGCCTAACACATTCTGTTGATTAAGGAACTGAGGACTCAGGTTTTTCCTGAACTTCCTAGATGCACGTACTTGAATGAGTCCTTCTTTCATTCCTCTGGACCTCTGTCTCTGCTCTCAAGTGGAAATGATCGGGTCAACCACAGTCTTGACTGGAGGATCCACTGAGATCAATAAGAATGTTTGGTGCTTAAGTATCCTCAGGGCCTATTTTCCCTTCCCTACCTGAGCACTGTGTGGCCATGTGGGACACTCCAGAGACTTTGCCCCTCCCAGTTTGTGGGACTCTCAGACTCTTACTGAGTCTTAAGAGGCCCCACAAGGAAAATGGGATTGTTGTTCATTTAATGGAATGAATCAAATGAGACAGAGAAAGCCCTCAGCAGTAGGGAAGGGAAAAAAGTAAGAACAAAGTACAACCATACTTGTATATGAAGGTGCTATAGTGAAACCCATTACTCTGTGTGCTAAATTTTTAATTTTAAAAATGGAAAAACAAAAATAGAGAAAGTCTTCAGGGACTCTTAAAGACTTACAAACATTTCCCAAGACAATCCCTTTATATGCCATAGATGGCTTTGATTTAATTTATCTTCAGTCACAAAAAGCACTCTGCAGGTCCAGGCCTAAGGAGTTCAAAGACAATGCAGTCCAATCCCATTATGCCAAATACTATTACAGTGCCTCCTCTGTGTGAGCAAGGTTCCTTTCCCCATTGTATTTCAGTACCCAGGGGAGGCCAACTTTGTTTCCTGCTATCCTAGACATAGCCTGACACTGTGGAAGCTCTATCACCCAGAGAAGTCAAGAACTGTGTTGTTTGGTCCCTATGATTTTTTTTAAAAATTAGATGCTAACATTTAAACATTGAGAAGGTATACATGCTAACTGAAGCTTGGGGCTGCTCTGGGAAAGGAAGCTGCTTTGAGGTCGTCAAAGCAACGCCAGTCCTCTTGATACTGACCATGCAGAAGGCCTAGGTACCCAATACTGTGTTTAGCAGCAGTCTTAAATCCCCTCATTCCTCTCTGTATCTGCCAAGGAAAGGGCTGGCCTCTCATCAGGGTTCTCTCTAAATAGGCTCTAGGATCTTGCTTGTTAAAAAAAAAAAACAAAAAAAACAAAAAAAAAACCCGCAGGCATGGTGGCACACACCTTTAATCCCGGCACTCAGGAGGCAGAGGCAGGCGGATCTCTGTGAGTTCAAGGCCAGCCTGGTCTACATAGTGAGTTCCAGGACAGCTGGGGACACAGAGAGACCCTGTCTCAAAAAGACCAAAAAATAAATAACCACTGAATCATTTTAGCTATTTTGAAATATACATGATTTCACCATATATGATTTGTATGTAAATATATATACAATCATTATTTATCAATTTAAAATATTTTTAAAAGCACAAGCATTTGAGCAAGCCACCACCTGAACCTCAAATCCTGCACATGTGAAAATGAATTTATAATGGTACTTACCTTGCATGGTAATTGTGAGGATAAAAATGGGTTGATGCATGTACAATGTTATAAGCACGTAGCAGGTATTTAATAAATAGCTCAATTCCTTTCTGCTCCATACTTTAAAGATTTTATTTTTAATTTTTTAACTACATGTATGTCTTTACTCGGGCATGTGCACATGAGTGCCAGCACCCTCAGAAGCCAAAGGAGGACATCAGATTTCCTAGAACTGAGATTAGAGGCAGTTGTGAGCTGCCTGTTGCGGTGCTCGGAACCTTTTCTTAGGTCCTCTGGAAGAGCAGCAAGAGCTCTTAACCACTGAGCCATTTCTCCAGCCCCTGCTCCGTACTTGAAAGTAGACAATCATGCTGGGCATGGTGGTGCTCACCTGTAGTCTCAGCACTTGAGAGGCAGAGGCAGGATATCTGTGAGTTTGAGGCCAGCCTGGTCTACATAGTGAGTTCCAGGCCAGCTGGGACCACAAGGAGACTCTGTTTCAAAAAGATGCCCCTCCAAAAAATTTAAATTAAAAAAAAAATAGACAATCAAAAGAATCTCACCACAAAGAAAAAGAAAGTTCTTCAAGAACAGTTCCAAGCTTGCTGCTCCCCTGTCAGAAAAAGACCACATCTCCTGCGGGGGCAGGGGGTGGGATCCCAAGCCTTGCCTGTCACTCACTAGTGCCCACTTGCAACTCTACAGCCAAGGCTGAGCCCTCCTCCCTGTTTCTCAGAACTTGTGGGTGCACTTTCATCTCTCACCTCCCACACCAGTCATCTGTGCTGCCCTCTTCAATACTTCATCTACTTGGGGCTTCATGAACTTATTTCCCTACCTTTCTGAAGACAAGGGAGGTAGGAGGATAAGCCAGGAGCCGGATAGAGGGGAGGAAAGCTGCTGCCCCTGCAACCTCCATCTTAGAGTACTCTCCATCAGCTTCTACAGGTCTGCCTTAACAGAGCTTGTGAGTGATTTCCCAGACCCTTTCTCTGCTCTGAGCTCCCAGTAGCCATTATCCCCAACTCCACAGTTCTGGTAAAAAGCCCAGTTCATAGAGCACCATCAGCGCCTTGACTCCCCCAGCTTCATTCACACTCCCATCTCCCCCACCAGTCTCTCCTCCTAGACTGGGTCCTGTCCCATTCCTCGTCTTGTCACCCCAGAAACCTAGGGAACCACCACTGCTTCCTGATCCTTTGCATCCAGACCAACCCAGTTCCTTCTGGGGTAGCCAGGAGCCCTCCGGGCCTGGCCCCGTCTGCACCTCCCTCTGCTTCCCTGGCCTGCACAACCTGCCAGCCTCTTTCTTGGACACAGGGGCTGACCTTTCCGTTTCCTGATCTTTTGCATCCAGACCAAACCAGTTCCTCACTGCAGTCCCCAGGACCCCTTGGGGCCTCTTCCCGCCCCCATTCCCTTTGCATCTCTGGGTGGTACCTCCACCAGCTGCCCTAGACCAGCATCTTTCCTGGGCCCTGCACCCAGGCCAGTCGAACCCCCAAAATCCTGAGGCCAAAATCGTTCCTGGAGGGATCCAGACCTTAGGAGAAAGCCTTAGAGCATCTGATCCTCATCTGACTTGAGCCTCAGTGGGAACTCCTGAACACAAAAGCGACCTGGCCTCTCCAATATAAAATCAAAAGAGAGACCCGGAAGCTTAGATGAACCAGCTTTTCATGCCCAAAAATTAAACCACAAAAACACATAAAGTTTACAAAAACAAGCAGACCTAAACTTGAAGGCTTGAGTCTCACACAAGAATGAGAAACTACAAAAGAAATTCACATGTCAAATCACAGAGAAAAAATAATAACATGTAAAACCAAAATAACATATCCCCAACAAATGCCAATAGTCCTCTAGAGGAGTACAATGAGAACCCCCTAGAGATAATGTAGGACATGGAACTCAAAAGAACAATTATAAACATGATAAAAGGAATTTAAAGAACACACAAACAAATTAAAGAACTGAAGGAAGATAGAGACAAACTTCTGAATTCAGAAAAGAGCTAGAACTATTGAAGACTACTGAGGCTGAAATGAAGAAGGAAGTGAAACAGTAAGCCAATTAGAAACGACAGGAGAAAGCCTCACCAATAGGATGAATGAAATGGAAAACAGAGTATCAAGACTGGACAATAAAGTGGACGAACTGGACCACTCAAGCAAAGATTAGGAAAACTTTAAGAAATCAAAAGAATGGAATATGCAGGAATTGTGTGAATAAAAACACCAAACTTATGAATCATAGGCATACAGGAAAGAGAAGAACCCCAAGATAATGGCATGGACCAGATCTTCAACAGAATAATGGAAGAAAATTTCCCAAAATTAAAGAAAGACATGCCCATACAAATACAAGAAGCATATAGAACACCAAACAGACAGGACCAGAAAAGAAACTCTCCATGGCACACCGTAGTAAAAACACTAAATGTACAAAACAAAGAGACAATACTGAAAGCTGCAAAAGAAAAAAAGGCACATATAAAGAAGATGCATTAGGATTACAGCTGACTTTTCAGTGCAAACTATGAAAGCCAGAAGAGCCTGTACCAAAGTATTCCCACTTTTAAAAGACCACAGATGCCAACCCAGATTACTTTACCCAGCCAAAATGTCCATTATAGTAGAAGGGGAAAGAAAAAACTTCCATGACATAAATAGGTTGGAGGAATTCATGTCCACAAAACAAGCCCTTCAGAGAGTTCTGGAAGCAATACAAACAGCTAAAGAAAGGAATGACTAAACCAAATGGGTTGTGGAAAGAAATTCAATGAAGGTATAACTGTGGAAAAGTAAAGGTATATCAAGAATGTAAACAAATAAAAATATGCATCATTCATTAATAACTGTAAATATTAATGGACTGAACTCCCCAGTCAAAAGATACAGACTAGGTGAATGGATTAAGA
>NW_008350126.1:940189-941941 GCF_000622305.1 Nannospalax galili | reverse complement strand
CATAATAACAATACTACAGGACTTTAAGACCCAGATTAACCCCAACTCATTAATAGTAGGGGACTTCAATAACCCACTGTCTCCATTAGATAGGGCAACAGGGCAGAGAGTTAATAAGAAAGACATCTGAATTAAACAATACCATATATCAAATGGACTTAACAGACATCTACTGAGTATTCCACCCAAGCACCAAAGGACATACTTTCTGCTCAGCACCCCATGGAACCTTCTCCAAAATCGACCATACACTGGGGCACAAAGCAAACCTCAACAAATACAAAAAGATTGAAATAATTCCATGCATTCTATCAGACCACAATGCAATAAAGCTTACAATCAACACCACAGGAAGCCCTAATCACCACATGAACACATGGAGATTAAACAACACATTCCTAAATGATGAATGGATCAAAAGAGACATTAAGAAAGAAAGAAAAGTATGCCTGGAACTAAATGAAAGGGACAATACAACAGAACAAAACCTCTTGAACATGCTAAAAGCTGTCCTTAGAAGGAAGTTTATAGCTCTAAGTACCTACATCAAAAAATCGGAAAGAACATAAATAAATGAATTACCATTGCAACTCAAGACACTTGAAAAGCAATAACAAATGAAACCCAAACCCAGCAGACAAGAAGAAATAACAAAAATCAGGGCAGAAATTAATGAAATTGAAACAAAGAAAACAGTACAAAGGATCAACAAATCCAAGCGCTGGTATTTGAAAAAGATAAACAAGATGGCCAGACCGCTAGACCAGTTAACCAAAAGAAAGAAAGAACACCTCCAAATCAAGAAAATCAGAGATGAAAGGGGAAACATCACAACAGACACCAGAAAGATACAGAACATAATAAGGGAATACTTTAAAAACCTATCCCCATCAGGGGTGGTGTCGCACACCTTTGATCCCGGCACTCAGGAGGCAGAGGCAGGTGTATCTCTCTGAGTTCAAGGCCAGCCTGGTCTACATAGTGAGTTCCAGGAAAGTGTGGGCTACAGGGAAACCCTGTCTCAAAAAGACCAAAACACAAAACAAAACCAAACAACAACAACAAAAACCTATATGCTACTAAATTTGAAAACCTAAAAGAAATGGACAGATATCTAAAGTCATGGGAACCATCAAAACTAAATCAAGAAGAGATTAACAGCTTAAACAGACCCATAACACAGAAAGAAATTGAAACAAAACCTCCCAACTAAAAAAGCCAGATGGATTTACAGAAGAATTCTTTCAGACAGTCAAAGAAAATCTACAACCAGTACTGCTTACATTATTCAAAAAGATAGAAACAGAGGGAGAACTCCCAAACTCTTTCTGTGAAGCCAGTATCACTCTAGTACCAAAACCAAATAAAGATACAACAAAAAAGAAAACTATAGACCCATATCCTCAATGAACATAGATACAAAGATACTCAACAAAATACATTCAAACCACACACAGACACACATCAAAAAGATCATCCACTGTGATCAAGTTTGGCTTTCCACCATGATCAAGTCAGCTTTATCCCAGAGATGCAGGGATGGTTCAATATACGTAAGTCAATAACCATCATAAATCATATAAATGGGCTCAAAAACAAGGACCACGTGTTCATCTCAATAGATACAGAGAAGGCCTTTGACAAAATTCAACATGCATTTATGTTCAAAGTCCTAGAGGGAATTGGACTGGAGGGAACCTACCTCAACATAATTAAAGCCATATATAACAAACCCACAGCCAACATCATTCG
>NW_008350126.1:936488-939898 GCF_000622305.1 Nannospalax galili | reverse complement strand
TAACCTACAAAAGTCTGTAGCCTTTCTATATACCAATAACAAGCAATCAGCAAAAGAGCACATGGAAACACTCCCCTTCACGATAACTGCAAAAAAATAAAATATCTCAGAATAAACCTGACCAAAGACATCTACAACGTCTACAACGAATATTTTAAATTAAAGAAAGAAGACATCGGAAGATGGAAGGACCTGCCCTGCTCATGGATTGGAAGAAATAATATTGTGAAAATGACCATCCTACCAAAAGCTATTTATAGATTCAATGCACTGCCAATCAAAATCCCCATGACATTTTTCACAAAATTGGAAAAAACCATCCTAAGATTCAGATAGCCAAAAGACCTCGGATAAGACCTCAGATAGCCAAACAACCCTGAGCACTTAGAGCAATACCAGGGTATTACCATACCAGATTTTAAGCTCTATTATAGAGAAATGGTCATAAAAACAACATGGTACATGGTACATGGTACATGGTGATGGAACAAAATTGAAGACCCAAATATAAGTAAATGCAATTTCAGCCACCTGATATTTGACAAAGGGACCAAGAACATTAACTGGAGGAAAGCCAGCATGTTCAGCAAATGGTGCTGGCAAAACTGGATCTCCACCTGTAGAAGAATGAAACTAAACCCCTATCTTTCACTTTGTACAAAAGTCAATTCCAAATGGACCAAAGACTTCAATGTAAAACATGAAAATCTGAAACCGTTAGAAGAAACATTGGCAAAAACTTACAAGATATAGGTGTAGGAACGGATTTTCTATATGAGACTTCAATTGCTCAGAAAATAAGGGCAAGAATTAACAAATGGGACCTCATTAAACTAAAAAGCTTCTGTACATCAAAGGAAGAAACCAGGGAAGTGAACAGAAAACCCACAGAATGGAAGAAAATCTTCACCAGTGACACATCTAACAGAGGTTTACTATCCAGAATTTATAATGAACTCAAAAAACAGATCATCAAGACAAGAAGTAACCCAATTAAAAGATGGGCTAAGGAGGTGAACAGAGAGTTCTCAAAAGAAGAAGTAAAGATGGCTATGAAGCATTTTAAAAGATGTTCAACATCACTAATAATTAGGGAAATGCAAATAAAAACCACTTTAAGATTTCACCTTACCCCAGTCAGACTGGCTAAGATCAAGAGAACAAATGATACCAAATGTTGGAGAGGGTGTGGGGAAAGGGGAACACTCATCCATTGCTGGTGGGGCTGCAAACTGGTTCAACCCCTATGGAAAGCAGTGTGGAGAACTCTTAAAAATCTACAAATGAACCTACCATTTGACCCAGTTATACCACTCCTTGGCATATACCCAAAGAATTCGTCCTATTGCAGAGACACTTGTACATCCATGTTTGTTGCTGCTCTTTTCACAGTAGCTAAGAGATGGAAGCAACCTAAATGTCCCTCAATTGACGAGTAGATAATGAAAATGTGGTTCATTTATATGGTAGAGTTTTACTCACCAGTAAAGAAAGATGAAATTATGAAATGTGCAGGTAAATGTATGGAACTAGAAATTGTTATACTAACCAGACTCAGAAAAACATTGACATATGTTCTCCCTCTTATGTGGATCCTAGAACCAAACCCAGATAAGTGAGTATGTATCCAGACATAACTACAGCAACCAGGGTAATGGGAAGGAAACAGGGAGGTAAAGGAAAAGAAAGAACCTGAAAGAGAAGAACAGTAGGAAACAGGCCTTAATAAGGGAAATATGGATAAAAAGTCGGTTAGTTTAAGGGAGGGGGAGGGAAGGGTAAACAAGGAAACTAGGAGACAAAGGGAAAGAACGAGCACAAGAGAGGTAGGACCATAGGAGAAGGGTATTAGTAAGGGAGAAAGGGGGAAAATGGGGGCACCTTAATTGGGGAAACCAAAATGGAGGGGTGAGACAATGTGAGAGATCAATAATGCCTAGCTACTTTTAAAAACCAGAGGGAACCATATTACTTCAACAACCAACCTACTGACATACATAGCAGATCAAGATATATGTCTAGGTAAGGCTTATCTGAGAACAATTGGTCTTTGGCCAAGACTTATATACATGACACACAGTAATTTAAAGTACCAGACTGGTGGAACTAACCTTCTTGGATGTTTAACAGACATACTTTGAGGCCTATAAAAATTTGATCAGAGGGACATAAAGGACAGTTTTTGCTCCTTGCCCTCCTGGATCGACTAGTTCCAGGGGACTATGAGCATCTCTCAAAATGTCCTGTAATAGTGTTGGGTCACCCCAATCTTATCTAAAGAAATATTGACAACTGATTGCTGCTAAATGAGGAACAGCTGACCTTCCTAAAACAAAGACCTCTAGATAGGCTGAGTAGATTCACCAAATGGACAAGTGGTGAGGAATGACTGGGGTGCTGATAACACAGCAGACAGTAGCAGGGATATCAGAGTATAAGGGCTCTAGTGTGGGGGAGGAGGCTATGGGAAGGTGCCATCTGGGAAGTGGGTATATAGTTGAATAAGGTGATTTGGGATGTTCTGTGTGATACACACACATATGCACACGCACACACACACACACACACACACAAATCAATAAAAAAATTTTTTCCCCTTTGGGGTCTTTTTAGCCTAACTGCCTAGCCAATTCCTACCTCCTGTTCTTATCACGCCATCCTCTGAAGGGGTTACCCAAATTGCTGATAGGGAATCAGGATGCAGACTGCTCTGGCTTCTTCCATGATGAACAGGGACGCAGGCTGAAACAATTGGAGTACCCCTTCAATGGGCCTATCTAAAAGACTCCCAAATTGCATAACTCTTGTCTCTAAGGGGAAAAGAAAGTCCTTGAATCATGAATAGGAGGTGTGAAGGAGAAGTAAAGGCAAGAGTAATTAGCATGTTATTTATATACAGTTTAAAGTTTGGAAATTGACTAATGAGTTATGCTCTAGACATAGATTTGTGTGCGTTTGTGTGTGTGTGTGTGTGTGTGTGTGTGTGTGTGTGTGTGTGTACACATGTTCATGCTACTGGGTTCCTCCTCATTTTTCTTCTTTCTTCCAAGGCTGGACTCTAGAGTGATGGATTCAGGATTTGCTTACAGGTATTTTGATAGCTGTTGGAGTGATTAGAATCAGTGTCAGTTCCCTTGTAAATAGGGGGAGGAAAAAAATAACTGGTTGTCTGCTGTAGCTACAGGTGGGCACTACAGTTATTGGAGACCAAGATTTGAAGTCTTACATCTGAGCAGCACTTTCTGGTTAGGAACAAAATCATCAATGAGAAATAATGTAGACTTAAGCCTAATGTCTGGAAAGTGTAATCCTTTGAACTCTTAAAGAAATATACTGATGACTTTACTCTTTGGTTATACTTTCCTTTTGGGTGTTGAAGACCATACAGTTGGCCCAAATAAATCAATTTA
>NW_008350126.1:934812-936305 GCF_000622305.1 Nannospalax galili | reverse complement strand
ATTTCAATGGTAATGTTTATCACCTCTACTAATTAGCATGACATAAATTTCCATGCTTCCTCCTCAAATATAATACATTTTTAAAAATTTTATTTTTTGTGTGTGTGTGTATATATATATATCACACAGAACATCCCAAACCATCCTATTCAACTATACACCCACTTCCCAGATGGCACCCTCCCATAGCCTCCCTCCCCCCACTAGAGCCCTTATACTCTGATATCCCTGTTACTATCTGCTATATTGTTAGCACCCCCAGCCATTCCCCACTACTTGCCCTTCTGGTGAATCTAGTCAGCCTATCTAGCAGTCTTTGTTTTAGGACGGTGAGCTGTTCCTCATCTAGCACCCACCAGTTGTCAATATTCCTTTAGATAAGATTGGGGTCTGCTGTTCATTTTCCCAGTTCTACACTGGGTTACTGTCTGGGAGACTCTTGGGCTACCCTGGCCAACAACTTAAAGGAAGGTACCTCCTATCTAGCATTGTTAATTATTATGTAGCCTTTAGCTATACATATGGACTCTTGTGAAATTATATTGGCCCCTTTAATCTTTGGTTATACTTTCCTTTTGGGTGTTTAAGGCCATACAGTTGGTCCAGATAAACCAATTTATTTTTACTCTTAAGGTCACTTGAGGATGTGTTCCTCAGGGGTCACATGGGTTTGGGAGGAGTCCCTGGCTCCTTTCTATTACCAGTTCTGCCTATGAGAAGATAAGGCAAAGATCCTGTTTGACCATGGTTGGCTTCGCTTGGAAGCATGGAGGAAGTGATTCCTCTGTGTTGACCCTCCTCTTTACAGACTGGACACTTGTTCAAGTCCATCTTGTGGGGTCTCCTCGGCCTCCTTGATCAAGAGGACAGGTGACCAACCACCATTATAGGACATTTTGAGAGATCCTCATAGTCCCCTGGAAGTAGTCGACCTAGGAGGGCAAGGAGCAAAAACTGTCCTTTAAGTCTCTCTGAAAAAATTATAGACCTCAAAGTATGTGTGTTAAGTACCCAAGAAGGTTAGTTCCACCAGTTTGGAATTTTTAATTACTGTGTGTCATGTAGATATGTTGGGAGCCTCTGTTATGCAAAAGTCGAAGCCCCTTCACACCCGACAGCTCATGCAGCTCGGGAATGTGCTGCGGGCTCCTTTTCATAGCAAGGTGCTTTCCGGCATCTTCCCTGTCTCTCCTTTTGAAGTGTCCACCACCAACGCTATAACATAAACATGGCCTTTGGCTCTGAAAGGTACCATGCCTTCCTGTAATTTTCCTAGCAGACAACTGTCTGGCAGAAATCCACTTCCACATGTAAATAGAATGCCTCACAAAGCATCTAACAGCCAAAGCTTTTACCACTACCCCCATGGTATAAAATATCTTAGCCTTCTCTTAATATTGGGATTTTGGGTCAGAGACTGGGTCCCAGAGATTGGGTCCCAGAGAGAATAAAGCTGTAAGCACAGACTAAGCTGAGCCTTGAGTCTTGTGTAC
>NW_008350126.1:931523-934500 GCF_000622305.1 Nannospalax galili | reverse complement strand
GTCGCCCATATAGATTAATCTTGAGCAAAGACCAATTGTTCTCAGATAAACCTTACCTAGACATATATTTCTTGATCTGCTATGTATAATTTGTCAGTAGGTTGTAGGAGCAATATGGTTCTCTCTGGTTTTCAAAAGTAGCTAGGCTTTATTGATCTCTCGCATTGTCTCACCCCTCCATTTTGGTTTCCCCAATTAAGGTGTCCCCATTTTCCCCCTTTCTCCCTTACTAATACCCATCTCCTATGGTCCTACCTCTCTTGTGCTCGTTCTTTCCCTTTGTCTCCTAGTTTCCGTGTATACCCTTCCCTCCCCCTCCCTTAAACTAACCCACTTTTTATCCACATCTCCCTTATTAAGGGCTGTTTCCTACTGTTCTTCTCTTTCGGGTTATTTCTTTTCCTTTACCTCCGTTTCCTTTCCATTATCCTGGTTCCTGTAGTTATATCTGGTTGCATACTTATTTATCAGAGTCTGGTTCTAGGATCCACATATGAGGGAGAACATATGTCGATTTTTTTTCTGAGTCTGTGTTACTTCACTTAGCATAACAGTTTCTAGTTCCATCCATTTACCTACAAATTTCATGATTTCATCTTTCTTTACTGCTGAGTAAAACTCCATCATATAAATGAACCACATTTTCATTATCCACTCGTCAGTTGAGGGACACTTAGGTTGCTTCCATCTCTTAGCTATTGTGAAAAGAGCAGCAATAAACATGGATGTACAAGTGTCTCTGCAATAGCATGGGTTCTTTGGATATATGCCAAGGAGTGATATAACTGGGTCAAATGGTAAGTTCATTTGTAGTTCTTTAAGAGTTCTCCACATTGCTTTCCATAGAGGTTGAACCAGTTTGCAGCCCCACCAGCAGTGGATGAGTGTTCCCCTTTCCCCACATCCTCTACAACATTTGGTATCATTTGTTTTCTTGATCTTAGCCAGTCTGACTGGGGTAAGGTGAAATCTTAAAGTGGTTTTTATTTGCATTTCCCTAATTATTAGTGATGTTGAACATCTTTTAAGATGTTTCATAGCCATCTTTACTTCTTTTGAGAACTCTCTGTTCAGCTCCTTAGCCCGTGTTTTAATTGGGTTTCTTCTTGCCTTGGTTCTCTGTGTTTTGAGTTCGTTATAAATTCTGGTTATTAAACCTCTGTCAGATGTGTCGGGGGTGAAGATATTCTCCCATTCTGTGGGTTTTCTGTTTGCTTCCTTGGTTGTCTCCTTTGATGTACAGAAGCTTCTTAGTTTAATGAGGCCCGATTTGTTAATTCTTGCTCTTGTTTCCTGAACAATTGGTGTCCAGGTTAGAAAGTCTTTTCCTACACCTATATCTTGTAGGTTTTTCCCAACGTTTTCTTCTAATAGTTTCAGAGTTTCAGGCTTTACATTGAGGTCTTTGAGTCATTTGGAATTGACTTTTGTGCAGGGTGAAAGATAGGGGTTTAGTTTTATTCTTCTACAAGTGGAGATACGGTTTTGCCAGCACCATTTGCTGAACATGCTGTCTTTCCTCCAGTGAATATTCCTGGCCCCTTTGTCAAATATCAGGTGGCCGAAATTGCATTTACTCATATTTGGGTCTTCAATTTTGTTCCATTGGTCTATGGTGTAGGAGGAAGTGCAGCCTGAACAACCTGTGTATGCACACTGCAAACGCACCAAAAACATCTGGCTGAGGCAAACCTGTATTCTGCCAAAGGACATGGAGATGGCTGACGTAAGATGGCTCGACAGAGAGGGCCAATGAGGATCAGACACAATCCAAGAAAGCCTAATGGGGCCAATGGGACACCGGGAGGGGGATATAAGGGAGCCCATATCCACAATAAAGGAGTCTGAAGCTGCTGGCACTGCCTGCTTCTCACCTGACTCCGGGAGTTTGTGTCGTGACTCTGTGACGACTCTACCCCTGCCCAGAGGGCACCAGGACACCCGCAACCCTATGGGTCTATTTTTGTGCCAGTACCATGTTGTTTTTATGACTATAGCTCTGTAATACACCTTGAAATCTGCTATAGTAATCCCTCCAGCATTGCTCTTAGTGCTCAGGTTTGTTTTGGCTATCCTAGGTCTTTTGTGCTTCCCTGTGAATCTTAGGATAGTTTTTTCCAATTCTGTGAAAAACGTCATGGGGATTTTGATTGGCATTGCATTGAATCTATAAATGACTTTTGGTAGGATGGTCATTTTCACAATATTAATTCTTCCAATCCATGAGCATGGGAGGTCCTTCCATCTTCTGATATCTTCCTCAATTTCTTGCTTTAAAGATTTAAATTTTTCACTGTAGAGCTCTTTAATGTCTTTGGTCAGGTTTATTCTAAGATACTTTATTTTTTTTGCAGCTATTGTGAATGAGAGTGTTTCCATGTGTTCTTTCTCTGATTGCCTGTTATTGGTATATAGAAAGGCTATAGACTTTTGTAGGTTAATTTTGTAACCTGTGACTTTACTGAACGTTTTAATAATTTCTAGTTTTCGTCTTAGATATAATGTCATATCATCTGCAAAATGGAATAATTTGATCTCTTCTTTTCCAATTATTACTCCTTTAATTTCCTCCTCTTGTCTTATTGCTTTTGCAAGAGTTTCAAGTAAAACGTTAAAGAGAAGTGGGGATAGTGGACAGCCTTGTCTGGTTCTTGATTTCAATGGGAATGCTTCCAGTTTTTCTCCATTTAGAATAATAGTGGCTGTGGGTTTGTTATATATGGCTTTAATTATGTTGAGGTATGTTCCCTCCAGTCCACTTACCTCTAGGACTTTGAACATAAATGCATGTTGAATTTTGTCAAAGGTCTTATCTGCATCTATTGTGATAACCATATGGTTCTTTAAGTCCATTTATATTCTTTATGATATTTATGACTTACGTACATTGAACCATCCCTGCACCTCTGGAATAAAGCCGACTTGATCATGGTGGATGATCTTTTTGATGTGTGTCTGTATGTGGTTTGTAAGTATT
>NW_008350126.1:929953-930657 GCF_000622305.1 Nannospalax galili | reverse complement strand
GTTGTTTAATCTCCATGTGTTCATGTGGTGATTAGGGCTTCTTCCAGTGTTGATTGTAAGCTTTATTGCATTGTGGTCTGATAGAATGAATGGAATTATTTCAGTCTTTTTGTATTTGTTGAGATTCGTTTTGTGCCTCAGTATATGGTCAATTTTGGAGAAATTTCAATCTTTTTGTATGTGTTGAGGTTTGTTTTGTGCCCCAGTATATGGTGGATTTTGAAGAAGATTCCAGGGGGTGCTGAGTAGAAAGTATGTCCTTTGGTACTTGGGTGGAATACTTGGTAGATGTCTGTTAAGTCCATTTGATATATGGTATTGTTTAATTCAGATGTCTCTCTATTAACTCTCTGCCCTGTTGCCCTATCTAATGGAGACAGTGGGGTATTGAAGTCACCTACTACTGAGTTGGGGTTAATCTGGGTCTTAAAGTCCTGTAGTATTGTTTTTATGAAGTTGGGTGCACCAGAGTTTGGTGAATATATGTTCATGATTGTAATATCTTCTTGAGTCATTGTTCCTTTGATCAAAATGAAGTGACCCTCTTTGTCTGTTCTAGTTAGTTTTAGTTTAAAGTCTATTTTGTCAAATATTAGAATTGCAACCCCTGCTTGTTTCTCAATGCCATTTTCTTGGAATACTCTTTTCTATCCTTTTACCTTAAGGTAGTGCCTGTCCTTGAAGGTGAGATGGGTTTCTTGCAG
>NW_008350126.1:929034-929419 GCF_000622305.1 Nannospalax galili | reverse complement strand
AATTTTCTTCCACGATTCTGTTGAAGATCTGGTCCATGCCATTATTTTGGGATTCTTCTCCTTCCTGCATGCCTATGATTTGTAAGTTTGGTCTCTTTATGCTGTCACACAATTCCTACATACCCATTCTTGTGCTTTCTTAAATTTTTCATAATCTTTGCTTGAGTGGTCTAGTTCATGTACTTTATCTTCCAGTCTTGATATTCTGTTTTCCATTTCATTCATCCTATTGGTGAGGCTTTCTTCTGTCATTTCAAATTGGCTTATTGAGTTTTTCACTTTCTTCTTCATTTCAGTCTGAGTTTTTGTCAATATGTCTTTCTCATTTGTGAATTCAGTCAGAAGCTTATCCCTGTCTTCTTTTAATTCTTTGAGTTGTTTAAAT
>NW_008350126.1:921544-929014 GCF_000622305.1 Nannospalax galili | reverse complement strand
ACTGAATTCTTTTATCATGTTTATAATTGTTCTTTTGAGTTCCATGTCCGGTGTTATCCCTAGGGGGTTTTCACTGTACTCTCCTCTAGAGGACTATTGGTATTTGGTGGGGATATGTTATTTTGGTTTTTCATGTTATTGTTTTTTCTCTGTGATTCTTACACGTGAATTTCTTTTGTAGTTTCTTATTCTCATGTGAGACTCAGGCCTTCAAGTTTAGGTCTGCTTCTTTTTGTAAACTTTATGTATGTTTGTGGTTTACTTTTGGGGCATGAAAAGCTGGTTTGTCTAAGCTTCCAGTTCTCTCTTTTGATTTTATATTGGAGTGGCCCGATTGCTTTTGTCTTCAGGAGTTCCCACAGAGGCCCAAGTCAGATGAGGATCAGATGCTCTAAGGCTTTCTCCTAAGGTCTGGATCCCTCCAGGAACGATTTTGACCTCAGGATTTTGGGGGTTGGACTGGCCTGGGAGTCTGGCCCAGGAAAGGTGCTGGTCTAGGGCAGCTGGTGGCCGTGCCACCCAGAGATGCAAAGGTGGATGGGCGGGAAGTTCCCCAAGGACTCCTGGAGACTGCACTGAGGAGCTGGGTTGTTCTGGATGCAAAGGATCAGGAAGAGGAAAGGTCAGCCCTGGAGTCCCAGAAAGAGGCTGGCAGGTGGTGCAGGCCCAGAGAAGCAGAGGGAGGTGAAGGCGGGGCCAGGCCCAGAAGCAGTGCTCCTGGGGCCCAGAGAAGGCACTAAGATGGTCTGGATGAAAAGGAGCAGGAAGCAGTATTGGTTCCCCAGGTGTCTGGGGCCCCAAGACAAGGAATGGGACAGGACCCAAACTAGGAGAGACCTACGGGGAAGATGGGAGGGTGAATGAGGCTGGGGGAGTCAAGGTGCAGAGGGCCCAATGGACCCTGGAGAAAGGCCTGCGGGTAGGAGAGAGGCCTGCGGCCAATAAATTTTTTTAAACGTATTATATTTGAGGAGGAAGCATGGAAATTTACATCAGGAAATGTCATGCTAATTAGTAGAGGTGATAAACATTACCATTGAAATCTACACAACGACTTTATAGACATACACAGGCACCAAGGATCCAAGTGTAATTGATTATGACTAGTAATAATCAGATACATACAGATTAGAGATGCAAGCTCCAACAACTCAGTGTTAATAGCAAAGACAATGAGTCTTTCTGCAAGGAACGATATATTCTAAAATGAAATGGAGATCTTTTTTAAAGGTTAAAAACTCATCCAATTTTATGTCTTACAGGGCTTATACTGAATTCAATATTTTATGACTGTATTAATTCAACTGTGAACCTAGAAACGTGTACCCACTTGTGAAAGAGATGTACTCTTGCTCTGGAGTGTGTTACTGAATATGTTAAAGCTGTAATGAAATGCTTCTTCTAATCATGTAGTTATTAAAAATTACAAAAAAAAAGAGCCCAGTTCACCTACCTGGTAGAATGCATTAGATAGAACACACTCCCTTTATTTCTGAAGTGAATTTGGGCAGGAGGATCACAGCACTCCTGATCCAAGCTCCAAGATTAGTTAGCCCTTCAACCTTGGAAATGTCACTCTTAAAGCCATATTCACCCCGCCTCCAATATCAACCCTTCCTCCCTTCCATGTGGCTGTCTCCTCCTAGGAGCTACAGAGGCAGCAAAGTGTGCTGGAGACCGGAGCTTTATCCTGACCCTGCTTTTATAGACCATGTCACTTTGGACAGGTCTCTCCACCTCTCAAAGCTCTGTTCCCTTATGTGTAAAGTAAGGATATGACACCCCCTCCTAGACTGACTCTGAGAAGCAAAGCCACCCTAGGACCATGAGAAGGTGACTTAACCAGGATATTGATGGTTCCTAGAGAGGAACGTTCCTTCAGATGTGATGAAGGAAAAATAGAGTAATAAAAAAGAATGGATAATTCTGCTTTCTTGAAGATGGAATGCCAAGGAATAGGTTTGCCTTCCCACTGACATAAGCAAAGACCTAAAAAAATATGAAACAATGGTTTTCAAGATAATGAACATCCAGAAATAAGAGATAGTGATCCATGAGACCATGGGGGATGGCTCAGCAAGTGCAAGAGCTTGTTGTCAAACCTGACCACCTGAACCCCATGTGGTAGCATCTGTTTCTATAATGCCAGCATCTCAACAGCAACATAGGTGGGGACAGGAGAATCCTGCAGTTCATGGACCAGTACAAGGTACAGCAGCAGGAGCAAGAGAGACCCTACCTCAAAGCAAAGTGAAAGGAGAAAACCAACTCCCAAAAGCTATCCTCTGATGTTCACATACATACTGTGACATACAACATGCATGTGTGTTGTCTCTTCTTACTCTCTCATAATTTCCCCACTCCCCAAATAAATAGTTTTTTTAAAATGATACTCCCCGGGAATGGTGGTACACACGTTTAATCTCAGCACTTGGGAGACAAAGGCAGATGGCGCTCTAGGAGATCGAAGTCAGCCTGGTCTCCATAGTGTGTCTAGGCCAGCTGGAGCTACAGGGAGACCTTGTCTCAAAAAGACCAAAACTAGATAATGATACATAGTGGGGTTTAAAATATGCATATAATATATGTGACAATAACAATATAAAGTGAGAGAAAAGTGTAAGTGTAATACAATATGGTTCTTACACTGTGCATGAAATATTACTTCTCAATACAATTGTTAGTGTAGAAAATATAAAGGAATCTATGAAAAGCCATTAGAACAAACAAATGAGTTTAGCAAAGCTACAAGATCATATGCAAACTTAATTGCATTTATATATTAGCAATTGATAAGAAATTCAAATAAAATACTCTGTATAGCTTCAAAAATAGGAAAGACTGAAATGTAGATGAAAGTGGTAAAACCTGCAGAAAATGAAACTACTCTACAAAAGAACAAAATTGGCCAGATGTTGTGGAGTTGCCTTTAGTCTCAGCACTTGGGAAGCAGAGGTGGGTGGACGTCTGTGAGATCAAGGCCAGCATGGTCTGTGTAGCAAATTCCAGGCCAGCTGGAACTACAGAGAGACCCTGTCAGAAAAAGAAAAATGGGGGAAATGAATACCACCTAATTTTAAGACTTCTTATGAAAGCCTTATACTATAGAAAGTGTGGTATTGGCATAAAATAAACAGGATGAAGAGTTATGTACGTATATGAACAACAGGTTTTCTAATGGAATTCTGTTTATTTGAACACTTAGATTTACAGAAATTAAAGGGACACTATGCCCTTTACCAAATTTCCTCAATGTTTCTAGACAATTTTTTCAACTTTACAATAGTATAAATGTGATACACATTCAATAGAAGTCGTGCATTAAATTGAGTTTGTATGTTTTCACAGGCTAGGGCTGGCTAGCCACAGATCCTTGCACATAGAGTCGGGCAGCTGAAGTCAATCACATGTCCCAGGCACTCCATGGACACTCAGCAGTGCATTATGTTGATAAGCTGCACTGTTAGGAAATTTAGGTGTAGGGAATATACATTGTCCTTGAAGAAAAGTCGAACAGCATCTTCATTACCATCCTGTGTTGTATACTATAGTCATTAGATTTAATGACCGATATTGATACATTAGGAACAAAAGTTCATTCTTTATATTTCTTTGGTTTTAATTTTTTCTTGTCTCAGGATCCTATCCACATCACCTATGATTTCCATGTCTTCTTAGACACCTCCAAGAGAGCAATTTCTCAGGCTTTCCTTGCTTTGATGACTTGGGTCTTACCTGACACCTATGCTATGTTTTGTCATAGGCCTGGCTTTCTCCTTCCTAATGGCTAATGTCTGTCATATACATGACTCTGAGAAAAGTCTAGATAAAAGTGAAATGAACTATGCTAGAAGGAAAAGCCTGAGCTTTAGAGTCAGTCACACTGGTTGGAATTTCTGATAGTGCCATCCTTGAGCCCTCTGTGTAGTACTGCAGCCTCCTGTTAGTCTTCATTGTGAACTTGACTGCATTTAGAAACGAATAACTAAGAAGGGAAGACCCACCTTCAATGTGGGTGGCACCATTCTATGGGCTGAAAAGAGAAAGCTGGATGAGCACCAGCACTGGGCTCCATCTGCTTGTCTGTGGATACAGTGTGACCAGCTGCCTCACCCTCCAGCCACTCTGTCTGCCAGCCATGATGGAGTGGACCCTCAAGCCATGAGCCTAAGCAAACTGTTAAGCAACCTTTACATTGCTTTTATTCTGGGAATTGGGTGTCAGCAATGAGAAAGTTAACCAATACACCTCCCTTGGGCCTCAGGGTCTTTGGAATACCTCATGGATAGTGCTGGAAGAGTTAATATGTAAAAAAAATCACATGACACAGTGCTGTCAGGCACCTTTTACTGACATCTATGTGAAGCAGTCCATAGGTGAGTGCAGGTGTCTGTGTGTGTATACAATTGTATGGGTGTGCATAGAGAGGCCAAAGGTCAACCTCCAGTGTGTTTCTTCAGGAGCCATCCACTTTGTTTTTTGATTCAAGGTCTCTCATTGGCCTGGAGTTCACAGATTCAGCTAGGCTGACTGACCAGTAAACCCAGGGATGGCCTGTCTCCATCTTCAGGGCACTGGAATTCCAAGGGTACTGAACCTCACTGGTCTATTTTACATGTGTTCTGGGAATGAAATTCAGCTCTTCATGTTTGCAGGGCAAGCACTTTACTCACTCAGCTCTCTCCCAGTCCACCTTTTACAGTTGTTATGGGATACATCAATGTACAGGGCTTGGCCTGAGGTAAAGCTCCATATAGTATAAGCATGCCTCTAGTTCTTTCGCCCCCCCATCCCCATCACATCCTATGAGCTGGGAAACTTTATATCTCTGAGATGATCCAACCAATGCTGTTTAGCAAGCCCCTAGAAATGCTACTCCCAGCCAACCTTCAAAATGGACAAAATGGAGCTCCCTTAACTTCACACACAAGATCAAAGTGTGCAGGAAAAGGTTGGGAAGCAGGGGAAGAGTGCAAGATAGAGCAGACACCAAGCTTTAACTGGCAGAAGAGCAACCATTGTTCATCTTGGGCTCTGCTGAGCTGCAGGGGACCAGGCTTATGTTCTGTGCTGCCCGTGTCTTTCAGACATAAACACCACTGCCAGGAAGTGGCACACTTCAGCAGCTGCTGGTCCCAGGAATAAAGCTGGCAGGAACTCGAAGGAGCCCTAAAATGCAGAAGTTTTTTTCCCAAAACATCAGCACAGGCATAGCACAGAAGGGAGGAGATGGCCTAATGTAGATAAACTGGCTCCACAACAAGGAATAAAGGCTGAAAGCACAGGTCCGCCCCCAACTACAACCTAGAGCTGGTTTCCACAGCTGCCACTGCCCTCTAGCGGCCACATCGGGACCAGAGGACATGTTTGAACAGCTCCACCAGCCCAAGGTTAAGAATTCTCCCAGGTGCACTCCCACGGGGCTCTGAAAGGAAACTAAATGTGACATCCCTTCTCTCCCTCCCTCAGCCACTAGCCTGGGTCCAATTCTCCTTGGAGCTTCCTCAGTGATAGTAATAAGATAGCAAAATAGCCTCCTACTGCTGGGTGCTGACTGCAGTGTGCATCACCCAGAACAACATTCTTTGAAATTACATAGTATCTTGTTTACAAGGGAGCAAACTGAGGCTCACACAAGATAGGGGAAAGCCAAAGCTACATGGTTAACAGTGTGTGGAAGATCTGTAGTTTAATCCCATCTTCTTATTGGAGCTATGCCAATATACCTAATGAATTCACCAGCAGCAGTGTCTCCCATATAAAGTTAGAAATTCAAAATTGGAGGTTTGGGTCCTAGCTAATGGTGATATTGGGAGGTGGTGAAAATTTAGGTTAGGGGCCTAGTTGGAGAAAGCAGGTTCCTGTCCTTAAAGAGAATATTGGAATTTCACTTCCCATTCCTCCTTCCAACCCTCCTTCTCTCCTTTCCTTCTCCTTCTCCCCTTCTTCTCCTTACCCTTTTCCTCCCTTTCCCACTCATCCCTTCCCCTCCCCTCCTCTCTCAGTGGAAACAAACATGTCCTTTTAACTTATCTGCATCCTTCTGTTGTTAGTGGCCAGCCAACACAGGAGCTAGACCTCTGGGGTAGGACCTAACTTCAGGGATCCAAGCTCCGCATTGAGCTGCAGAGGCTGTTCTCTACACTGTGCTGCCTCTGTGCTTCTTCCCTCTGACCAGGAAGTCTCCACACTGCCACAGATGGTCTTCCAACTGCTTAAAGGCCTTCAAGCCACACAAGCAGACCTCCTCAGCACAACAGTTAGGCCACTTCACAACCAACCCCAAATTGCTTCTCCAATCCTCCCATCACCCCTCTGGTCAACCCCAGAGAAGCTGGGCTGGAGAGGCAGAGCCTAACTGATGGACCGCCTTCAGTGCTGTGTGCAAGAGCTTCCTCAGCACTGAGCACACACAGGGATACTTATACCGCACCTGTGGAAAATCCTCATGCCCCAAACTGGGGAGGTTAAAGTGTGGAAAGAGTCACATGCATGTAGCCAAGAGCCTGGAACCAGCTAACACTGCAGCCCAGGTGTTTCCAAGCTACATGGCCCAAATGATTAGGAAACACAGCCAGAGTCCCACAACTGTAGATGCTGACATCCAAACAGGCATAGGCTTCCCAGTACAGGTTCTGGTCTTCAGTGGAGTACTCAGCCAATATCAGGTGATTCCATCAAAGAAGCCCTCTGGGCAAATCTCAATGTGGAGCCCCTTCCCTGTGGCCCTATGTAGTGAGACAGGAGGCTGCAAGAGGACAAAGACATGGAGGACAATCAGGGAACCATATCCAGAAACAAGAGTTAGACCTGGGCTTCTTAACCTTTTCCACTTCTGACCTCTTTTTGCCTGAGAAATTTTTACAGGACCATGGGTATCTAAGTATATAAAATAGATGTATTGCCAAGAGTGGTGGCACAAGCCTTTAATCCCAGCACTTGACAGAGGCAGAGGTAGATTTCTGTAAGTTCGAGGTCAGCCTGGTCTATATAGGAGTTCTAGCCTAGCTAAGGCTACATAGTGAGACCCTGTCTCCAAAAATAAAAAGAGTGGGACTGGAGAGATGGCTCAGCAGTTAAGAGCGCTGACTGCGCTTACAGAAGACCTGGGTTCAATTCCCAGCACTCACATGGCACCTAAGAACCATTTGTAACTCCAGTTCCAGGGAAATCAGATTTCTTCTGACCTCTGCAGGCACTACATAATATGGGTACCCTCACATACATGCAGGCAATATGCTCATACACATAATAAAAATAAATTATTTTTAAAAACGAAGCAAAATAAGATCTCCCAAATCAAACATTTACTGAAAATAAACTTATTTTGCTGGGTGTGGTGGCAAACTACTTTAGTCCCAGCCAGCACTCAGGGGGCAGAGACAGGCATATCTCTGTGAGTTCAAGGCCAGCCTAGTCTACACAGTGAGTTCCAGGCCAGCTGGGACTACAGGGAGTCCGTCTCAAAAA
>NW_008350126.1:900058-921473 GCF_000622305.1 Nannospalax galili | reverse complement strand
CTTTGATATGCACATTTTACTGTTTATTAATGACTAAAGCAAAATTGCATACCATTGCACTGAGTTTATTTTTTATAAAGAATTCAATATTGTCTGAATCTTTGAAACTGTAAGACATATTTTCTGTGTTTCTCAGAGTTGACAGTTTTTATTTTAAAATGTTCAATACTGAGAACATGGCTTTGCATACTCAGCACAAAATGACAGATGTGTTTTTAACACATGATTTTTAATGATTTTTGTTTGTTTAACTTTCCCTTTCAGTTGAAATTTTTAGATTTTTTTGCAGCTTTCATACAATATAGTTTGATGGTATTTAGATCCCCTCCCCTATTTGCACCTTCCCCTACTGCTCCCCACCCCAATTTAATGTACTTTCATATATTTTATATATATATATCATATATATCATATATATGGCCTATAGAGTCTGATTTGTGTCCCCAAACATCCTTCAGTGCAGGTCCATCCACTGGACCCACCAGGAGTCCCATCCCTGTAAGACACTTGTCTCTGCCCCTGCCAGCAGCCATCAATTGCCAAAAGTTCCTTAGGTTGGGGTGGGATTTCTTACCCTCTTCCCCAAGCCTATGCTGGAATTTTGCCTGGTTTGAGCTTGCATGGGACTTGTGCATGCCATCACTATTGTTGTGAATTCAGGTGAGTAACTGACCAGCTGTCTGGAAGACTGTTTCTGTGTGGTCAACCACCCCTTCTGGTTCTCACAAGCTTTCTGCCTCCTCGTCCACCATGATCCCTGAACCTTAGGAGGCAGAGGTTTGGAATAGGTGTCCTATTCAGGGATAAGCACTCTGTGGCCTCTTGTTCTCTGTACATTGGCCAGTTGTGGGTTCTGTATTAATCACCATCTGCTGCATAAGGAAACTTCTCTGGTGAGAGTTGAGAGATGCATTCATCCTATGTGTAGAGGTTGCATTCAAGATGTGTCTTTTAGAGTTAAGCATCTCACAGACACTTACTCTTTTCAGTCAAACAGTTCTGGAACTCTGTGATACTCTCATCTGTTGCAAAAAATAGCTTCTTTGATGAGGAGTGAAAGGTATACTTGTCTGTAAATATGAGGATTCATATTTAAAATAATGTATGAAATTATGTTGGTCTAGGTATGTGGCAAAAGTAGATTTTAGGATCTATGGCCTCTCCAGCCATGTGTATTTGGCTATATTTATAGGACCACACATGAGTTCCCTCCCATTGAGCAGGCCTTAATTTCAATTAGACAACTGTTGATTACCCCCAATATAAAAGTGCTACTACTGCACAAATATCAAGAATTTGCTGGGCCAGTCACTGTTTCTTGGTTTGTTTGTTTGTTTTGAGACAGGGTCACACTACGTATCCCTGTCAGGTTTGGAACTCACTATGTAGACCAGGCTATCCTCAAACTCAGAAATCTGTCTCTGCCTCCCTAGTGCTGGGATCAAAGGTGTGTGTCACCAAACCTGGCCTCATTTAAATGATTTTTTTAATGATGAAACTCAAGTCATCAACTCAACAGCAATTTTAAAAATCAAATATCCAAGCACAATATAATCTAAACATTGGCTAATTTGTTAAGTACATCGTGAGAAATGTTGGGAAACATTTAAAGTCTTTGTTTTCCATAATTAAAACATTTTGCTTCTTTACAAGCACAAAACTACAAGTACGATTAAAAAAAAAAAACACTACAAGCCAGGCATAGTGGCACATGCCTTTAATCCCATCACTCAGGAAGCAGAGGCAGGTGGATC
The DNA here is from genome assembly GCF_000622305.1 of Nannospalax galili. NCBI lineage: Eukaryota > Metazoa > Chordata > Mammalia > Rodentia > Spalacidae > Nannospalax > Nannospalax galili. Next base: position 919,719 of record NW_008350126.1, on the reverse strand, counting down.
TCTGTGAGTTCAAAAAATAAAAGCTAAATCTCTGGATGTTTATATCAGAGTCCTGCCTAAAAAAAAAAAAAAAAAAAAAAAAAAAAAAAAAAAAAAACACCAAAAAACACTGCAACTCATAATGTGAATTAGTCTGGAATCTGAGCTTCATGACAACGTGTGTAGCACAAAGTGCACCGTTGTGTGTTCAGAACTAGAGAGGCTCAATGTATCCAACCTCTTCAGGTTCATTTATATGCTTTTAAAATAAATTTTTGGTCATTGAACATTATGAAATCTTAGACTGTTTCCAAGTTTTTAGCAATGCCCACAGTTAATCGTGGGACCCCCATATGGGGTCTCAACCCAGAGTTTAAGAAGCCGTATAGTAGACCACAACAGGCAAGGTAGAAAAGTTCAGAAATTTGGGTTAACACTCTCTCCTCACTGAGGACTGTAAGGAAAAGCCCATCCCACAGCCATGGCCAGGTCTCCATGCTTCCCTCTAGATGGGCCTTGCTGTACATGGGATCTTCCTGGCAGATTCCTACCCGCCTAGCTAGCACACACTCCAAAATCTCCTCCAGGAAGCCTGCTTCCTCCATGTAGAGACACTCAATCTTGGCAGTGCTGAAAAAACAAGTAGGTCAAAGGCAGGACTCCCACTGGAGTTGGGCATTAGAATCTCCTAGGGAGCTGGGATGAGGTCTGAGGTAGGATCTGAACATCAGATGGTTCTGGTGTTTAGTTAGGATCTCCTAAGTATTTTGCTGGAATTGGTAACTCCTTTCCCATGCATGTATGTATTCAGTAAATATTTACTGAACACTTAATTTGTAGTTCTGGGCACCATGCTAGACATGGAAGTAGAGCAATGATTGTGTCAGATAAGATCTCCAGGGCATGTGGCAGGTTAGTTCAAGGTATAGTCACAAAACTAGCCAACAGATGAGCAGCTCCAGATGGTGAGAGTAAGATGAATGACATTCACCTGGGTGTGAAGAGATGGCACACTGGACAAAGGAAGCCTGTGAGAGTAGAGAAGACCAAGACACAGCTGCTGAATTAGGATGGAACTTCCCCAGAGCACAGCCTGGGAAGACCAGATCTGAGGAGAGTGCAGTGGGTGAGAAGCCAGTGAAGTGTTCTGAGCAGGAGAGATCTGAGCTGACTTGTTCCTTAAAGATTTACTTTACGTATGTATAAGTACAGGCACGTGCACACCACACCATACATGGAGATGGGAGTACTTTTCCATTTGGTTCTCTCCTTCCCCTTGTTTTGAGGCAGAGTCTCTCCTATTGTTTCTGTCATTGCTCTGCATACTGGCTTGGGCCAATTCTTCTGTCTCCACCTCCTGCCTTGCCACAGATACACACCACCACAGTCACCTTTTTACATGAGTTCTGAACTGTGGTCATCAGACTTGTCTAGTAAGTACTTTTACCCACTGAACCATCATCCCAGCCCTGACTTTTTCTTTTATGAAACCACTATCCCACTGAATTGTAAGTACTTCCTTTGCAGCCTGGGGGCTCCTGGCACTGAGACTGATCTCTACATCTGAACCCTCAGTGCCATGCTCAGGCTGGCACAGAATAGGTGTTAAGAGCCTGGATGAATTAATGGACTTTTGCATGTTATTTCCTTCCAACTCATCAAGCCAAATTTCCCTAATTTCTGTTTCTGCCTGTCAGTATCATGGCATCTTTCTCAAACAAAGCCAAATGAGTCCCAGTGTTGATAGAAAACCCCTTAGTTGCCTAAGCCTTTATATCTATGCCACTGTTAGGTCTCACCTATATGAAGCTAGACACAGTGTTTGTGATCCAAGGCAGGGTCATAACACAGTGGACGGAACGTGGCCTTCAAATCCAGTACCCCTGGACCCTGGACAAGTTCCCTGAGCTTCCTGGATGCAGCAGCCTGTTTACCACTCTTGTCTTTGCACAACAGCCAGCAGAGAGATCTTAGATACTTTCTAGTTAACCCAACAAGGAGGGTGAGAGTCTTTATATGCTGAGAGCACTGTGGCTGCCATTTGGAGAAACAGCTCATCATAAAAGTTCCGTAAAGAATTGCTCCATAAAGAATCACAGGCCCAACCATCTTCAACCCGAACTTCACAGTGATACCTCATTTGGGGAGAACAACTTTCCTCCCAGCTGACTTTAATTCCCATTCTGTGTGTAGCTGGTGACCACTTTCTAAATGCCTGTGCTCAAGGTCACCACAGGGACTTCTGACAGACCCCTTGCTCTCTGCTCTCCATTCCCTGACCAGTGTCCCTCCAGTGACTTTATCAGGAGGGCGTGAGGAAGCTCAACTTCAACGCTTGTTCTTGGAGGACCAATTGTGGCCTCTGATTGATCTGTGACCAAGTAGTGCACAGGAGACCTTGTTACTATGACACCTTCATTCGAGTGACATGTTTTCACACTCAGGCCTGCTTTTCCTAAGTGGTAACAGACTAGTCCTAGGTTGGAAACCCAAAAGCACAAAAAAATATATAAAAATAAAAAATTATGACTTCCAGGGGTGGCTGCCGAATAAAAGCCTGGCTGCTGCCCTAGCAGCCCAGACTACACAGCTGGAGGTTGCCTGGCACCTCTAACTCTGCATCCTAGCCAACCATGGCCAGCCCCGGTGTGCCCCGCTGCTGCTGCTGCTGGCCATCCTGGCCATGGTCTTGGCCGTGAGTGCTGCGGCCGCTGGAGCCCAAGGCACGGGAAGCGCAAGTTGGGCGACCTGGAGGAGGCCGATGTCAACAAGGAGGGCGAGGAGGGCGGACGTGCAGCGCTCGGTGGACTTCGCCATGAGCGAGGACAACAACGCCAGCAACAACGCATACCACAGCCGCGCCATATAGGTGCTGAGTGCCCGGAAGCAGATCGTGGCTGGAATAAACTATGTGGAAGTGGAGCTAGGCAGAACCACATGTACCAAGTCTCAACCAAACTTGGCTGACTGTCCTTTCCATGACCAGCCGCATCTGATAAGGAAAGCACTTTGCTCCTTCCAGATCTACTCTGTGCCCTGGAAGGGCACACACTCCCTGAGGAAATCCAGCTGTAAGAATGCCTGAGGGTTGAGCCCAGTAGAGAAATGCAAACCGCCCCATTCCCTGTAGTGCCCCGTCCCTCAAAGGGGTGCTCCATCTTTGGAGGACATCTCTCTGGTGTGCCAGCACTAGGAGACAGTAAAGACGGCTGCTGCAGGCAGGTTCTGCACATCTGAATGGCTGTGTCCTAGATACTTTCTTCTCCTTGCTTTTGGGATGCAAGGTATCTTGAGGGACACAGCATGCTCATACCTTACTCAATAAAAAAGTTCCTTTGGCTCAAAAAAAAAGTCTTAAGACTGTGTGAATAGATACTAAGTAAGAAGGTTGGGACCACATATATTGTTCAGCAGATAAAGATGCCTGCCACCAAGCCTGACAACCTGAGTTCGATCCCAGAGACCCATGTGGTCAAAGGAAAGAACCAACTCCCACAAGTTGTGATCTGACCTTCATATACTGGCTGTCACACACAGACACACACAGACACACACAGAGACACACACACACACACACACCCCTACACAGAGTAAATTTAATTTTTTCTTTAATTAAAAGGGGGGCAGAGAAATAGATCAGTGGGTAAAGGGGCCTGCCACCAATTTGACAACCCAAGTTCAGTCTTTAAGACTCACATAGAGGAAGGAGAGAAATATCTGTCCCAGGTTGTCCTCTTACCTCCATAAGCAGTCTCTCTCTCTCTCTCTCTCTCTCTCTCTCTCTCTCTCTCTCTCTCTCTCAACAAAATGCTAAAAAATTTTAAAGTCTTAAATATTTATTTCAAATCCCACCCCATACCACACCATTTTTATGGAGGACTAAACAATATTATTCTCTATCTCCCTTTTGGCCAGATATGATGGGTGCAGGGCACCTAAGGCAGGAAAGTTTGCACAGCATCCACATAACACCTATATGACAAAAATAGCTATTTACTAAATAATAAGGTGCCAGCGTTTTAGCATGACAGCTAATTTTACCTGAAGCTGTTATTATACACATTTTAAAGACAGGGATGTGTCTCAGTGGAAGAACACATGTCCAGTGTGTGAGAGGCTCTGAGTTTGATCCCATCACTACAAAACAAAATTTAAATTAAAAAAAAAAAAGCAAAATCATAAAGTTGAAGTAGCTTGGCCAGATCTACCAGAAGAGGGACTCGAACCTAGGTTTATCCATTTCTTCCTACTTACCTGGCTACTCTATCAGCCAGGACTTGACATTCTTGCCTCCCTTTCCCCTCCAGTTCTCTCTCACATTCTGCCTGACCATCTTTACCAAAGGACACGGTCACCTTGGCTGAGCTCCAGGCTGTGGCGCCCTTTCTCATGTGGCCTCTGCCCAACATTCAAACCCACTGTATTTGAGACTACACTCGCTCCTGTCACAGCTGCCTCAACTGGACTGGAACTTTGCCCTTCACCCCGTACTACCCGTGAACACTGTCTTGTTCACATATATACAAACTCATCATGGATCCAACAGGCTGTGAGCAAAAAGTAAGTTTAACATTTCTGTGTACCACCTGCACAGCCCAGGTCTCCTCCTCCACAGCACCTACCCCTGCAATGACTAAAGTGGCTCACTCAGCTGTATGGGGAGCCAACAAGCTGAGGAACTGGTAACAGGTCTGCAGTCTGCCCCTGTGCTCTCATTAGAAGCTGCTCTACCTCACTCAAGGGAAGGGATTTATCAAGCATCACTCTGTGCTAGGTGGGGGGCAGTGGCACTTGTCTTTACTCCCAGCACTTGGGAGGCAGAGGCAGGTAGATCTCTGTGAGATCCAGGCTACCCTAGCCTACTCTACATTGTGAGTTCTAGGCCAGCTGGAGCTACAGGGAGACCCTGCCTCAAAAGAGAAAGAGAGAGAGAGACAGAGACAGAGAGAGACAGAGACACAGAGAGACAGAGAGAGACAGAGAAAGCAGAGGCTGGGAAGATAACTTAGTGGTTAAGAGCACTTACTGCTCTTCCAGAGGACCTAAGTTTGGTTCCCAGCACCCCCATGGTGTTTAACAATCGTTGACTTCAGTTCCTGAGGATCCAGTGCTCTCTTCTGGCCCCTGGAGGCACTACATGGGTACACTTACATACATTTAGTCAAAACACTCATAAAATAAAAATAAATCCTTTTTTTTTTTTAAAGAAGCATCAGGCCAGGCGTAGTGGTGCATGCCTTTAATTCCAGCACTTGGGAGGCAGAAACAGGTAAATCTCTGTGAGTTCGAGACCAGCCTGGTCTACATAGTGAATTCTAGGCCAGTTGGGGCTACAGGGAGTCCCTGTCTCAAAAAAAGCAAAGAAGCATCAGTTTTCATTTTGGCTGATCACTGTTGAGAGAGAAAAGGCAACATTCCACCTACACATAGGTATTCTTGAGTCTGCAATGCACACTCCATGTGCAGCATCTTTACTCCCTTGCTCTTTAAAACCTGGCTTAAGCTGGACATGGTGGTGCACGCCTTTAGTCCCAGCATTTTGGAGGCAGAAGCAGGAGGATCTCTGTGAGTTCCAGGCCAGCTGGGGCTACAGGGAGACCCTTGGGGCATATCTTTCAACTCTGGGGCGGGGGTGGGGGTTCTTTCCAAAGAGGGTGGACATTTCATGGTGCATTTCATGACTGAAAAGCCCTAGGGTATAGAATACACCTTTCAGACAGTTAAGGGATTTATCTTAGTTTCTTTCTCTTGCTGTGATAAAAACACTGACCAAAACCAATTTGGGGAGAAAAGGGTTTATTTGGCTTACAGCACAATTCCTCATCAAAGGAAGCCAGGGCAGGAACCTGGATCATAGACTATGGAGGAATACTGTTTACTGGCTCGCCTCACTAGCCTGTGCTCAACCTGCCTTCTTATATAATACAGGACCACCTGCCCAGGGGTGGCACCACCCACCTCCCACAGCACTCAAAAAATCTAGAAAATTCCCCCAGACGTGGCCACAGGTCAATCCAACGGAGAAAATTCCTCAATTTAGATTCCTTCTACCCAGGTGTGTCAAGATGACAACTAAAGTTATTCAGCACAATTGGCCCCTTGTCAATTTGACACACAAACACATCACTTTAAATGACAGCCTTTCCATTTCTTATCCCCATGATCTTGTGTTAGTATTACAATATAAAACAGTACAACTTTAAAAGTTCCATAGTCTTTGAAAAATTCAAATGCTTTAAATGTTTAAAGCCTCTCTTAAAAGTCTCTTAACTGTGGGTCCTGTAAAATTCAAAACAATAAGTACTGTCTTATCTCAAAAGGGAAGAATTGGGCACACCTAAACAAAACCTAAGTCCAGCAAAGTAGCTTAAGACACTTCTGGAATTTATTCACGATCTTCTGGGTTCCAAAGGACTTGGGCAGCTCCACACCTGCTGCTGCCCTTTATGGTCATCCCATGGTCCTGGCATCACCAATATACTGGGGTCTCCATTACAATGGAAGCTGCACCTTCACCAAGGGACTCTCCCGGCCTTTCAGAGTGAAAAACCTCAAATTCTCTCTATGACCCCTTCAGTCCTAGGAGCCTTCACTGCAACTGAGGCCACTCCTTCACAACTGGTCTTTTCTGGTTTCTCACAGTGCTAAGCCTCAGCTGCTCTCCAGGACCATGTAGGAGACAATACCTCAATTGAGACGCCCTCTACCCAGGTGTGTCAAGTTGACAACTAAAGCTATCCAGCACAGGGCTACACACCTACTACTCTTAAGCTGAGCCTATCCACACACCATTTCCCACTTAAACCAGCTCTTAATGGACTCACATGCATCCACCTTCTGGAGTTGGTCTTTTCCTGTTTCTTCTCTGATACCCCTACACCTTACTCTATGAGAGGAGCTTAATCTTCATTGGGCCTTGGTCTACCTATCTTTAGTCAGGACTCTCATATATCCTCCCAGTCCCCAACACAGTGTCCTCAGGGAGGACCCAAGCTTGCCACCTTTATCAGCACACACATTAGGGAGTAAATAGCCACCCACAAGGCTCACACATGCACTTCATAGAGACTTAACATTCAATACGATAAAAAGTTTTCTCCTACTCTGCTTCACAAATTCCAAAGACACTTAGGTCCTTGCAAAAGAACAAGAGCAACAACGAAAAGGACCAGTTTACACCAGACACCTGCAGTTCTTTGGATAGTACTATAATCTTAACTATGTTTCAATGTGGCTTGTGCTTTGGTTTGGCTATTGCCCCCACCAAGGGTTTATTATTTGGAAACTTGGTCCCCATGTGGCAATGTTAAGGAGACCCTCAAGCAAGGTATGATGGCACAAGCCTAATTCCAGTGTTTAGGAGGTAGGGTCAAGGGGATCAACAGTTCAGGGTCATCATTTGCTTTATTACAAGCTTGAGGCCAGCCTGAGCTATCTGATATCTTGTCTCAACCCCTGCCTCACCCCAGAAAAGGAAAAGGAAGTTGTGGGCCCTTTAAAAGGTGGGGGCTAAAATGGACAGGGTGACCTAGGTTTGTAATCCCAGAACTCAGGAGGCCAAGGCAGGAAGATTGTGAGTTCAAGACCATGCTGGGCTACATATTGAGACACTGACTCAAAAACAACAACAACAAAATGTGGGGACCTAGAAAAGGTCACTGGGGGCAACACCCTCAGATGGTGATGTAGCACTTACCAGACCTTGGTTAGCTCTTCTGAGGTTAAAAAAGAAAAAAGGGAAGCTGGACTCCTGAATCCCTCTGTGACTTCATCTTTCACCATGTGGTTCTTCTTGCAAATACTCCCATGATCATGCCTCTGACATGGTGTGATGCAGGTAGGGGTCCTCACAGGAACTTACGCAGTGCTGTTCAGACTGCTGACCTCCAAAGATGTGAGCTAAGTAAACCTTTTCCTTTATAAGGTACTTTATGAGCCATATATTTCATTCTAGCAACAGAAAATGTGCTAATACAATCAATAGTGAATTAGCATTGGCACAGCCTGGATGTTTCTGTGCCAGCTGAATTATTGACCCATAACTGACCTTACCATCCTGCCTAGCTCACTGCCAGTTAGAGAAGGAACTGTACAATTGATACATCTGGACTGATAAATTAATAATTGACCAAACTTTGAAGTTTTAAGTCTGGATCACTGTGTGTCTCTTCCCTAGTACAGCTTCAAAGTTGATTTTCCTGGCCGTTTTCCAGCTAGGCTGGCTGGCCAGTGAGCTGCAGTGATCTTCCTTCATCAGCCGCCCCCCATCCCCCAGCACTGGGGTTACAGTTGTGCTTTTATTTGGAATCCAAACTTAGGTGCTCACATTTATACAGCAAGCAGTCTTACCCACCCAGCTATTTCCCCAACCTGTGCTTTTCTTTTCAAGAAGAATTAGCCATCTTGTCCTATCTTCACTTTGGCACTAAGCAGGGTTCAAAACCAAAATTTCAGTTCACCCATTCAATTATGTCTTAATTCTTTCACAGAGGTCTCTTCAGTCTCTCTTCCTGTCCCAAGCTTGACTTCCTATTTGAATTCACATCTAGTTGGTCTTGATTTTGTATTTCTTGTACACATTTAGTTTTCTCAGTGTCTGTCATAGGCCACCATAAATCTTTTTAGAATTCAGTCAGGCACAAATACACACACTCATGTAAGTCCACGATGACTTTAAGGATGACTACAGTCCACGAACTACGTTTTATCTCTGCATTTCACAGAGCTCTTGACTATTATATGATGATAGAATTATAGTATTCTTTAAACTGTATTTCTGGGATTTTTCCCATACAAAAATACAATACATCCTTGTAATAACATAATTTTAAATGTTTAAGTCACAAAATAATATATATATATTATTCTGTACTTTTTTGAGGGGTATAAAACTTTGAGGAGATATGTAAAGTTAATATCTGCTCCCATCCTAGGATGGCACCAGTGACCCAAAGAATGACTCATTCAAGTTCATTTTGATGAGTAGTAGAATGAATTTAGTAGGTGTAACCTATGGAGCAGTGAACAACTACAGACACTTGCACTTTCCCATAGTCACCTACCTTCTGCCTACCAAACTCCTATTTCATATAGCCCTAAATCTACAGCAAACTTGTTGTGAATCTGGTTTAAGACACTATCTTGTGTTAAAGCAGCAGAGATGACTACAGGCTCAGACAAGTTAAGGCACAGACAAACCAGGCTCTAGGAAAGCTATATGTTTATATGTGGTCTGCCTTTACCCTTACTGAGGATTGTGCTGGTCTTGGCAATACTGTCCAAAGATGACTGGTTTTGATTTTGTTAACAGTCTGGCACATAAAAAAATAAATGGTAGCTTGCATCAGGGTAGAAATAAGGCTAAGATTTAGATTCTCTCTTTCTCTGTATGTGTGTGTTTGTGTGTTAGTGTTATACTTACAAGTACATATATATACATATATATATATATCACAATTACATATTTTATCAATTAAAAACCACCACTTCTACCCCTTCTTAATGACTCCACTGAATTTAGATATAGCAAAAAATAAGGCCAATGACGTCTACCAAATACCCCCAAAGGAAGAGGAGTGTGGCTGATGTGACCCACAACTTGGAGCTTTTCTGCTGCTAGGGAATCTTTAGTAGAGATTTGGACTCTCTGGAAAGCAGGTGAAACCACAAAGTTTTACACAGATCATAAATTGACAAGGAAAGAGATTAGAGGAACTAACAAAACCAGTCTCACAGAGCCCTGGGGTAAAATTTCAAGAGCTCCTCAAGTAGAACCAAACACTACAACCAGCCAGTTCCTAAAGCTGTAGCAGCTTTATGCTGCCATTCCCAAATGGGGGACTCCCTCAGTCTAGGAGGGTGGGAGACTGCGATTTCCTTTTTGGAAATCATGGTCAAAAAGCCAATTTGAAGATATCCAAGAGGCTCACCAACTCCTAGAAAACAGATCTCAGTAATCAACGAATGTGGGCTTCTGCCAGGGTCTCTTCTCCCTGAGTCAGGTCTGCCTCTTAACAATCATAGAAAACCAAACTCCTGTTCCCCAACCATTAGCATAGTAACCATCTTGGTCAACAAAGGCAGGTGCCAACAAAAGCCTTCAGATGTGACTTTTCATGCTAAGGTCAAGGATTCACTGTGCACCTTCTCTAGCATGTTTTCATAGGAACAAATTCAGTCAATGGCGTGATGACATTTCAGTAAGTGATGGAACCCACATACAACTGTGGGTATACCACATATCCTAAGTAGGATGGTGTACCACGGAAGGCTTGGGTAAATACACTCTGTGCTGTTTACGTGATGATATCACCTGATGTTTCTCCATTGTAGGACTGCATGGAAGAAGCAATAAATGATGTTACTAATAAAAGAGAACATTCATGAAGTTCTTGCCTATAGTAATTGATTTATCTGCTTGATAACCCAGAAGGACAAACACAATTATTATCCCACTTTACAGAAAAGAACACTGAAGTACAGAGCCATCACAAGCCAGCAGTGGTCTGAAGGCAGCCAGGTGAACCTAAACGCCTACGCCTCTAACCTCCACTCTATGCTCCTTAGAAAAACAGAGGCTGTATTTATTGAGTATCCCTTAGGAATCAGATGGACTATGCTTTACTAAATGCCATGGACAACCCAGCTGCTCATGAATGTTTTCCTTTTTAGTTTTTAATTGTGAAATAAAGTTTGGTTTTTTTTCTACGTGAAACTTCTACAAGATTTTAAATATGTATGTTAGGATAATCATCACTATAAACGGGAGTCAGAAAAATTCCAACCAGAAAAAAATGATTCTATCTTCCTCCAAAGCCATAATTTTGTTTGTTTGCAGTGCTAAGGGATTGAACCCAGGGCCTCAATCTTGCTAAGCAATACTGTACAGTGAGCTACACCCCCAGCCCCAATCCATAATTCTTTTTATTGAACTGCACTCCCTCACAAGAAGATTTCTCCCCCCAGATTTTACTTATTTAGCTTATTGAAATAATAAGATTTATCTTTAAGATACTACTCCTTTGTCTTTTTTCAATATTAAGATTAGGATGAAAATTGAAGTAGAAAAAAATTTGTAGTGTGTTGCTAAGTAAAAAAGGGGGAGGAACTGGGTATGGTAGCATACACCTTTAGTCTCAGAGCTTAGGAGGCAGAGGCAGGAGGATGTCTGTGAGTTTGAGATCAGCCTGGTCTACATAGCAAGTTCCAGGCCAGCTGGGGCTAGAAAGAGATGCTGTCTCAAAAAGACAAAAGAGAGATGGTTCAGTAGTTCAGAGCACTGGCTGCTCTTCCAGAGGACCTGGGTTCAGTTCCCAGCATCCACATGGTGACTAACATCTGTAACTCCTGTTCCAGAGGATCTGACGTCTTCTGGCCTCTGTGGGTTTGCATGCACGTGGTGCACATGCAGGCAAAACATTCATAGGCAAAATAAAAAACAAATTTTTAAATTAAAAAATAAATAACTGCAAGACATAAAGTTTCATCTAATATATAATCCCAACTACATAGAGAATAAAATATTTCAAGATATATTGAAAAGTTTCCTGAAAGTTTGTATTTTAAGATACATTAAATGATACATACACTTCTACTTCTACCACCATGTGGCCCTTTCTCTTCTTTTCCATGGCTAAAGTGAAATTTACAATACAGAGAGGGCAAGTGTCATGATTTAAAATGCTAGTTAAAATTATCAGTATGTAAATAATTTTTCTAATGTAAATACTAGAAATTTTAACTTTAGCAATTCTATATGTACACAAAGCATTGAAAGTATAAAATTATCCACAAGGCCAAAAAATAACATTGCACGTTATCCTTTTATCTGCTGGTCCCAGCGTCGCACCAGCTTGGGGAGGCTATGCTGACTCCTCAGACCACAAGCTCAAGCTTGGAGTATTTCAAACAGTTGTCCATCACCATACATTAATGCTTAAACACCACATTTGACAAGTGGTTCTTTTTCTCATTTCCCTTTCTCCATAGGTCTTAGATAAAAATATGAGCTATAAAACTGATTCTAAGAACCAGCATGACACAGATTCTCCATGATTCATGTAAAGGTGGCATCAACTTCAACAAGAAGGCTGATAAGCACATCAATGTGTAAATCAAACAGAGCCACTCATCCTCTGCTTGCTCATGTGGCTCTCATATCCCTCAGAAAGGAGAATCCAGAGAGCCAGAGCCTTCTACAAGAGCAAACCGGAAATGCTGAGCAATGGGAGAGAAGGGAAGGAAGCAAGATATGATTTTATTCCTCTATGGCAAAACTGCTCAAACTTCAATGTGCATGTGATGAACTTGAAATCTCATCAAGTGCATTGGGTCCACATTTCTAATAAGCTCCAAGCAGATGCCCATGCTATTGGTCTGTTAACCACACTTTGAGACAGGTCTGTAGTACACAGAGAGAGCACCAACTCTGTAAGGTAAAAGGCCTGCCCCAGTGTCTTTGTTTACCTAAGTACATCCCAGGCAAAAGGTTTAGACACTCTGTAAGTGAGCAACTGTCTGTGAGGCCCTGTTAGCATGCTTTCTGAAAGCCTCAGGACTATGTGAATGTCCAAATGATAGAAGAATTCATCTTGAGTAAATGGAGAAGCCTGTTTGCCAGGTATAAAATTCATCTTTGGCTTACAACATCTTCTTTAAAATGATGATGATATAAAGGTATAAAAAACTCAGCATATTAAATTCCATACAAAAACTCCACATGTGCACACATACACACAGAGTACCAATCCTAAGAAACTCAACAGTTTCCATCAGAATAAAGTGCTGCCACTGCTCCCAATTAAAACCATCTCCTCTTCCAAACACAAGGAAAAGACCTCAAACAGTGAGGAAAATGACAGTGTTGCTTCCAGCATCAGACCACAGGCTCCCCATTTCATCACAGCCATGAGAGCAAGAATAATAGGAAATGCAAAGGCAGAAACAATGCATGTAGTGAAGAAATACAACAGTTTCCAATAGACACTGTGGGTCACATCAGAGTCATATGTCACCCTTTGGCAATGAAATAGCAGATGGGAGAGATGACATAGAAAATCAGAACCAACAAGGGTTAGTAAATGCCACAGGCCTCCAAGGCACATCCTAGAATAAGAAAAGTCAGCCCACTAGCCCCACTAAAGGATAGCGCCTCAAGAGCTTTAACACACAACGTATGTCTGGATCTGGGGCCAGGCTGCTTCCATGTTGGCCTTGCACACCAAATCCACGTATGTCCCAAATCCACGTACATCCCACCCTTAATGACTCATTAACTCCAGGTAGCAAGTGATTAATATGACTTTTTTACTCTAAGTATCACTTGAGAATGTTATAGAAAGGGGATTACAAAATAAAACCTTACGCCTTTTGTTACTTTTAAAAAAGAAAAACTGTAAGACAAAAATACATTCCTGAAAGGTTGTCTGTTAGTTAAATCATTACATAACCAAAGATAAATAATTAAATGGAACTTGTAGAATTGATGAGATGGCTCAGTGCTTGCCACCAAGACTGATGACCCGACTTCAATCCCTGGTGGAAAGAGAGAAACTGACTCGTACAAGTTGTCCTCTAATCGCCATGTACCTGAGTGAACATATGTGCATGCACAAAGAGAGAGAGAGAGAGAGAGAGAGAGAGAGAGAGAGAGAAAATGAAATGAAATAATGAGGTGAAATGAAACTCACACAAAGATGGTCAATGGAGAAACATACATTGATGCACTGCTATTAAGAAAAAAAAAAACACTAAAATCATTAATTCAACCATAAAGTATGAACACTTCTAAACTAGAACCTCGCTTCAGTATACCTCCCAGAACAATGATTACTTACATTAAAAAGAAGTAAATGAATGGTAATCATTACAGAATTATTTATTATGATGCAGAGTAGAAACCATCTATTAGTTAGAAATAGTTAAGTACTCTCGTAGAGTCAATGAAATTCTAAATGACCATTAAAGTAGACTGAATGGGTTCAGGAGTCAGCATACTGCTGGTGAGTTGAGTGGGTCACAGAGTGGCAGGAGAGAACCACACAGGTGAACATAAAAATCTGCATAGCTAGATTGCCAGACAGTGTGTTTGATTGGTTCTCTTGCATTTCTATTGGACCTACTTACCAATTTTTTTGAAAAATGCAGCTTTGATTGCAATGGATGTAGTGTTAAACCTATAAATAATTTGGGGAGTCTTCCATCTTAACCATATTAAATCTTCCAATCTATCAGTATAACATGTCTTTTATTTATGTCATCTTTAATTTCTTGTTATTAAGTTCTCAATTTAGAATTGTATATGTTTATGGGGATATAAAGTGATTTACGATATATGAACAAAATATAGAATAATTAAATCAAGTTAGTTAACATACCTATCACCTCAAATACTTAATGGTTTGATAGTGATATTTGAAAGTTGCTGGTAGTGATTTTTTTTTGGTCTTTTTGAGACAGGGTCTCCCTGTAGCCCCAGCTGGCCTGGTACTTGCTACATAGACCAAGCTGGCCTTGAACTCAACAGAAATCTGCCTGCCTCTGCCGAACCAAGTGCTAGGATTAAAGTTATGTGCTACCATGTCCAGCTACAATATCCTATTGTTAACTACATTCACCATGTGCTGCAATAGAATTTCTCCTGAGATTTTATATCTTCTGGACTCATATCCCCATTTTCCCACCCCCCCAAGTTCTGTCCCACTGTCCCACTCCACTTTTATGAATCCAGTTGTTTTGGATTCCAAATGTGAGAAAATTATCTTTCTGTACCTGACTTATTTCACTTGGCATAATATTCTCCAATTCCAGGTATGTTGTCACAAATCACAGAATTTCCTTCTTTTTTAAGACTGAGTAGTATTACAAGTTACATGTATACATGAAGATGATAGATACATAGATGCAGATAGATACATAGGTATGCATACACATAGATAATCTCATTGTGTTTATCCATTCATCTATTGATGGACACAGCCATAACTTCCATAGTTTGGTCAATGTGAATAGTGCTGTATTAAATATAAGAGGGCTTTAATTACTTTTTAAAATAATATAAATAAGTTTTAAGAAACAGCTTATGGATTATAGAGTAATCTGGATTGTTTGGTTTTTTAGAAGCTTTTTTGTCATGTGACTAATATTTCTATTTTCAGCTGCCTTTCCTAATAAAGTTCTGTAGGGCCTGTATTTTTATTTTTAGCATTTGTTTATTCATTCTCTCCCTCTTTCACTCTCTCGCTCTCTCGCTCTCTTGCTGTCCCCCTCCCCTGTCTCCCTCTGTGTGTGTGTGTGTGTGTGTGTGTGTGTGTGTGTGTGTGTGTGCGCGCGCGTGCTTGTGTAAGCATGTGGAAATAAGTTTTCTTCTGCCTTGTGGGCACACCTGTAGCTTGATTGGGAGAAGATAAGGAATCTCCCATCCATCGCTCAGTGTCAGTTTTCTTCTTGTGGTAATCAGCAAGGTATTCTGAGTGAGAAGGGAACAAAGATAGAGGCTTATGGAGGTAGAAAAGATGTAAAATGCATCACTATAGGATGGAAAACCAATTGACCAGAAAATTGGAATACCCAGTACTGCTGAGGGCTGGTACGATGTTATCATATCTGTTTGCTGGAAATATGAGGGAATATCTGAGAAATGGAGAGCAGATGGGATCAAGTTGAAGAAGAAAATCATAATCCAAAATATTCAGAGGCAATAGCTGAGAAGACACGTGGGAGCAAACTGAGGGCTCCCCTGTCTCAGAGTTACAGGGAGACCAGAGAGCCCTACAGCAATGAAGAGAGCGGCCCTCCCCAGGCTTCATCCAAAACGAGGCAGCAGAGGCTTCTGCCTCCAGATACAGCCAGGAGAGACTCTATTACAGAGCCATGATAAGGATGAGGTCCCTGGTCCCAGAAGATGGGATGCTCACGTACCTCATCCAGCAGTAAATCCAAACTCTTCTAAATCACTGGCAACAAGATATGAAAAACAAATCCAGCACCTGCAGATGCACTAGTAAAAAGAATGAAAAAATAGATTTAAGACAGCTCTAACACCAAAAGTGGGAACTCCAAACTCCCTTCCTCTGCAAAAGGAGGGAGTTAACATCTAAGGAAAGGAAAGAATAGAGCAAGCCATCTTCTGTAGCCTGAGTGAGGGAGAAGAAACTGCTCAGAACGTCTTACACCTCAGCCCCAGCTTTGAAATTCACAAGCCAAAATTTTGCCTTTTTGTGTTTTGATTCTAACTATAACATCTGAAGGCAAAGAATGACTCAGAATTTTGTGCTGAGTAGAGAAACAGTTACATATTATAGAAAAAAACACAGGGGATTGAATGTCAAAATGTTTTGCAGCACAGCAAACAAAGGAACATCTTATGTATGTTCAATATTATTGTAACAAACAGTAGAATTCAGGATGAAAACCACTAAAAGTGATAGTTCATATCAATAAAATAATGGTTAAGAGAGAAATATTGAAATTTTAAATATTTTACATCAGAGTTGAAATACCAGACTTAGAATGAAATAAAAGTACATTCATTTTCTCCCTCAATGTTTAATGAAATGAACAATAGATAGTACACACACACACACACACACACACACACACACACACACACACCCTCAACATCAACAAACGAAATTGGTGATCAAGAATAAAACCAGAAGATTCTAAAGATTTAGCTCAGAGACTATGCACCCCCTCCACCTCACCAAGAAGCTTTGGCTTCTTGCTAATGTCATCAAAGGTGGGGTGATCCAGTCTGAATCATTCTTTGATCTATTACTGGGAAGTAGTACATGGGGCTTTTAAAGAAAATGAGTGACTCTTAGAAGAGAGACTTTCAAAACCAAAATAGGAAGATGTTTCAAAGAAGAGGAAAGAAAAATGGACAATAGACTTTGGGAAGATTGTTTCAAAGCCCACTGGACAAAAGAACCAGAGAGGCCTCAGCAAGAGGAAGCCGGGAGCAGCTTCTCATAGGATTTGGCCTGGTGCTGGACAAGTCTAAGAAGTTGGAGTTTGCTGGGGATTGAGAGTTATCAATAAATGGGGGCAATTAACCGTTGGACTATTTCAGTAATTTTAATGTAGGAAGAGGATTTCAGCAAGCCTGAAGTTGTCACTGATGAAAAGGCAGTAATTACTCAAACAGCAGTCCACAGTGGAGAAAGGTTTATTGTTTTCCCAACTGCAGAGTACTTTTTTTTTTTTTTTTGGTTTTTTTGTTACAGGGTCTCCCTGTAGCCCCAGCTGTCCTGGAACTCACTATGTACACCAGGCTGGCCTTGAACTCAGAGATCCACCTGCCTCTGCCTCCCAAGTGCTGGGACTACAGGCATGCGCCACCACACCCCGCAATTGCAGAGTACTTTTATCTCTCTTTCCTGTCAGGGTCACACAGTTACCTTGTTTACATCTTGTTTACCTTCTAGAAAGTATTCCTTCTGCTCATTTAGAAGCACCATGGCTGGCTGTTGAGAAGGAAGCCGTATCCTTCTCAAGAAGGGAGGTTTCATCAGCAGTGCAGAAAATGCAAATCATAGTAACAAAAGTGGTCAACCCAGTGCTAAGGGACACAGAAGGAAATAGGATTTCACAAACACTAAAGATACAGAGTGAACTATAACAGCTTTTTAAATTTTTTATTATGGGTCTGCCACTCACCTGCAAATCCAACTACTTGGGAGGCTTAGGCAAGAAAGAACAGCTTAGGCTGTAGCAACATGCCATTTCAAAAGGAAAATTACCCTCATTACAGAGCATTTCAAGCATATAGAAAGAAAACAATGGAACGACAGACTCCCATTATAGCAATGTCAGCTACTATCAATTCATGGCCACTTGAGTCAATCCTGATTCCATCCACTTCTCTCCTGTGGGATTTTTCTAAAGTAAATTATTTCATCCATAAATATTTCATTATGTATCTTTACCATTATTATATCTAAAAGCAATAATAAAAATGTTTTAATTTAATGAAATACCCCATCATTGTGATACCAAACTTGGGGTCACAGCCTGTGTCCCAAGCCAGGTTTGGCCGTCTGAACTCAGTAAGTCTGCTGAAGGAGCCTAGTTAATAATGGAAAACAGGAAACGAGATCCATTCATTGTTGGCTGGGCATGGTGGCGTGCGCCCTTAATCTCAGCCCTCAGGAGGTAGAGATCAAGGCCAGCCTTGGACTACATAGTGAGTTCCAGGTGGGCTGGGATAAGGGAGACCCTGTCAAAAAACAAAACAAAACAAGAACAACATTGTGGCTGAATTGGGAAGAGGGACAAAGACATCCAGCCAACCCCCCAAATCTTCAGGGTCCTGAAGTGAAATTAAACTTTAAATAGAGGACCAGGAATAGGCACATCTAAGCAGTCCCAGCAGACTGGTGGTCATGCCCACCATTGACCCATCATTGTCTGGGCTTCAGTCTCATCCTGTAAGGTGGTGGCAGGGTATTAGAATTCTGTGAATCTCTTTCTGGGAGAGAAGTGTCCCCTCTAGCTGGCACCTTTTCCTTCTTCCAACATAATAGTCCTAGGACATTCCCATTTACTTGGGGTCCTTTGTTTCACAGTCTGATAGTTGGGTTGGGAGACATAAGTGTCTAGAATATCTTCATTTCTGATGGGTATGGTGGCGCATGCCTGTAGTCCCAGCACTCAGGAGACAGAGGCAGGCAAATCTCTGTGAGTTCAAGACCAGCCTGGTCTGCATAGTGAGTTCCAGGCCAGCTGGGGCTACAGGGAGACCCCATCTCAAAAAGACCAAATAATAATAGTAATAATAATAATAATAATAATACATACATACATGCAGGTATTACACTCATACATGAAAAATACAAATAATTTTTTTAATATTCAAATTTCTAATTGTCTTATAAATGTCATATTTTTAATTTGTTTGAATTAAGATTCAAGGTTCAGGCCAGTCATTGGGGCACATGCCTTTAATCCCAGCATTCAGGAGGCAGAAGCAGGTGGATCTCTGTAAGATCAAGGCCAGCCTAGTCTACATGGTAAGTTCAGGCCAACTAGGGTTATAGGGAGACCTTGTCTCAAGAAAACGAAAACAAAATAAGAAAGATTCAAGGTTTACACCTTGATGTGTGGTTATATGACCTAGATCTTTTTGAAGTATGACTTATATGTCCAAACATATATAAATAGTATTTGATCTAATGATACCGGTCCTAGTAATCTAAAGATGAATCTATAAAAATATTTATTTTGACATTGTTTATAATGGCATTATGGATTCTTTGTATGTAATGAATTATAGTGGCACACATCTATAATCTCAACATTGGTCAGGATGTGGTGGCACAGATGCAGAAGAATAATCACAATTTTTTGGCCAGCCTGGGTTACACAGCAAGTTCCAGGTCATGGAGGGCTATATATTGAGGCCCTGCCTCAAAACTAAACCCCCAAAAACTTGACTATCAATGAGAAAATAGTTAATAAATGTATATACCTACAGTAGGGAGGGGCATATCATTACTGAGAAGTCAGGCCAGATCTCTAGCAAATTATCCAGTGGCTTCCGTGAGTGATTAAATGAGAGGGATGCTGCTGAGGGAAAAAATACAGATATCAATATAGATATATGATTTCCTTTCTGCTAAAGCAAATGACAAATTCATAATCTCCTTTACATATTGTACACTTTTATTCTTATGTGACAGAAC
>NW_008350126.1:897633-900043 GCF_000622305.1 Nannospalax galili | reverse complement strand
ATATATATATATATTGATGTTTACTTGATTATAGAGAAGGCTGTATTGGTTCATATAATTGAGCAAATGACATTGCTTACATACATGGGGGTGGTCAAGGAAGAACGAACAAGTGAGAGTATAAAGGGCAATAAAAATAAAAAGATTAGCAAAATAGATAACACAGTATGTGTTAAGTGAATTGCACATTAATAGCTCAAATATTTAGCCAAAATGTGATTGCAAATCTGCAAAAACTGAAGGTGCACATAGTGGTGACAGCAAACCACATCATTTGTACTTTTGATCCTTGTTCTGGAAAAAAGGAAAAATATCAATGAGTGCTTCTCGTATATTTATAACAAGCCAACTGATAATAACGTTTTGTCTATTTTTCTGTCAGAAATGTGGATACAAGAAAAGTCTGTTCAAGTAATCATGTTTACAAAATGGTGTTAATAACTTCAACTTTCTGTTAACTCAAGGCAGACCTCATGCCTGGTCAGAACTGCCTAAGTGATCCTGAAATGTCTAGTTTACTGCAGTGTCATCCTGAATAAATCATGTCAAACAATGGTTGGCTTTGTGGCCATTAATGCAGTTGTCCCTGTACTGCTGTTGTAATTCATACATTACTCAAATCAGAAAGCTAAAACTACTTCACTCTAGATTTTCTACTGTGCTTACTGGTTTGAACAAGATATAAGGTGCATAGAAAGATGTGTGCAACTCATCTCCTCCAAATCATATCCTACATTCTTTTAGCTTATTGTGTGCAGCTTCTTTTGAGCTCTGTGCATAAGACTTGAGTTCAGCTGCCCTTAAGAGACTCAACTCTCCCACTGCCTCCATTCAGTTTAAACTAATAAACTGCCAAAGGGCTAAACTTTCAACTTTCTGCACAACTCAGACAACTGTAAACAGGAATATGAAGCCAACACCAAAAGGGCATGGCTACCCAAAGATTCAGAATGCATTTGTCATTGTTTTTAATACTATAAACTCTTGAAATTTTCTTTTTCTTTTTTTTAATCATTTATTTAATAACCACATGATTAGAAGAAGCATTTCATTACAGTATTGACATATTCAATAACAATTTCCAGAGCAAAGATGCATCTCTTTCAAAATTGGCTATAAATTTTTAGGTTCACAGTTGAATTAATAGAGCTATAGAATATTGAAATCAGTATAAACCCTATAAGACATAAAATTGAATGAAGTTTTAACCTTTAAAAAAGATCTCCATTTCATTTTAAAATATAGTTTCATACATAAAAACTCATTTTTAATGCTACTAACAGATGTTTGCACATGTGTTTCTAATCTCTATGTATCTGATTATTAGTAGTCACAGTCGGTTACTTTCTGAGATACTTGACCCCTGAGCATGGATATAAAGTCATCAGGTAGATTTCAAAGGTAATGTTTTTCACCTCTACTAACTAACATGGAGCAACTTTTTATGCGTCCTCAAATATAACTCATTTTTTTGTTTTTTTGTGTGTATATGCAGAACATCCCAAACAACCTTATTAATCTATATACCAACATCCCAAATGGCACCCTCCCATGGCCTCCACCCCCTCCCCCCACCACTGGAGCCCCTATACTCTGTAATCCCTATTCTGTCCACTGTGTTGTCAGTGCCCCCAGCCATTCCCCAGTGCTTGTCCATCTACTGAATCTAGTCAGACTATCTTGAGTTCCGTCTTTTAGGAAGATCAGCTGTTCCTCATCTAGCAGCAAGCAGTTGCCAATATTCCTTTAGATAGGATTGGGGTCTGCTGTTCATTTTCCCAGTTCTATTCTGGGTTACTGTGTGGGAGTCTCTTGGGCCACCCTGGCCAACAACTTAAAGGAAGGTATCTCCTGTCTGGAATTGTTTCTTATTATGAAGCCTTTAGCTATACACATGGACTCTTAAAGAATTATATTGATCCCTTTAATCTTTGGTTATACTTTTCTTTGGGGTGTTTAAGACCATACAGTTGGCCCAGATAAACCAATTTATTTTTACTCTTAAGGTCATCAAGAATATCTGTTCCTCAGGGGTCATATTGGCTTGGGAGGCGCCCCTGGCTCCTTTCTTTTACCAGTTCCATCTATATGAAGATAAGTCAAAGGTCCTATTCAACCATGGCTAGCTTCACTTGGAAGCATGGAGGAAATTTTTCCTCTGTGTTGACCTTCCTCTTTGTAGACTGGATACTGGTTCAAGTCCATTTGGTGGGGTCTCCATGGCCTCCTTGATCAAGAGGACAGGTGACTCACCACAGTTACAGGACATTTTGAGAGATGCTCATAGTCCCCTGGAACTTAGTCGACCTAGGAGGGCAAGGAGCAAAAAGTGTCCTTTATGTCCCTCTGATCAAGTTAGTATAGGCCTCAAAGTATGGCTGTTAAACATCCAAGAAGGTTAGTTCCACCA
>NW_008350126.1:893361-897528 GCF_000622305.1 Nannospalax galili | reverse complement strand
TAGGCATTATTTATCTCTCACATTGTCTAACCCTTCTGCCATGGTTTCCCCATTTAAAGTGCCCCCATTTTTCCTATTTCTCCATTAATAATACCCTTCTCCTATGGTCCCACCTCTCTTGAGCTCCTTCTTTCCCTTTATCCCCTAGGTTCCTTGTATAACCTTCCCACCCCCTCCCTTAAAATAACCTTTTATCCATATCTCCCTTATTAACACCTGTATCCTACTGTTCTTCTCTTTCAGATTCTTTCTTTTCCTTTACCTCCCTGTTTCCTTTCCGTTATCCTGGTTCCTGCAGTTATGTCTGGTTACATACTCACTTATCAGGGTTTGCTTCTAGGATCCACATATGAGGGAGAATTTATGTCGATTTTTTCTGAGTCTGTGTTACTTCACTTAGTATAACAGTTTCTAGTTCCATCCATTTACCTGCAAATTTCATAATTCCATCTTTTCTTACTGCTGAGTAGAACTCCATCGAGTAGATATACCACATTCTCCTCAACCATTCGTCAGGTGAAGGACATTTAGGTTGTTTCCATTTCTTAACTATTGTGAAGAGAGCAGCAACAAACATGGATGTACAGGTATCTTTACAGTGCGATGAGTCCTTTGGGTATATCCCAAGGAGTCGTATCACTGGATCATATGGTAGGATCATTTTTAGTTTTTTAAGAGTTCTCCACATTGCTTTCCCTAGGGGTTGCTTGAGTTTCTAATCCCACCAGCAGTGGTTGAGCATTCCCCTTTCCCCACATTCTCAGCAGCATTTGGTATCATTTATTCTCTTGGTCTTAGCCAGTCTGACTGGGGTAAGGTGGAACCTTAATGTGGTTTTAATTAGCATTTCACTAATTGCTAATGATGACAAACATGGATGTACAAGTGTCTCTGCAATAGGATGAGTTCTTTGGGTATATGCCAAGGAGTGGTATAACCAGGTCAAATGGTAGGTTCATTTTTAGTTTCTTAAGGGTTCTCCACACTCCTTTCCATAGGGGTTGAACAAGTTTGCAGCCCCACCAGCAGTGAATGAGTGTTCCCCTTTCCCCACATCCTCTTGAACATTTGGTATCACTTGTCCACTTGATCTTAGCCAGTCTGACTAGGGTAAGATGAATTCTTAAAGTAGTTTTAATTTGCATTTCCCTAATTTCTAATGATGTTGAACACCTTTTAAGATGCTTCTTAGCTATTTTTATTTCTTCTTTTGAGAACTATCTGTTCAGCTCTTTAGCCCTTCTTTGAATTGGGTTACTTCCCTTCTTGATTCTTTGTTTTTGAGTTCAATATATATTCTGGATGTTAAACCTCTGTCAGATGTGTTGCTGGTGAAGATTTTCACCCATTCTGTGGGTTTTCTCTTCACTTCCTTGGTTGCTTCTTTGGATGTACAGAGGCTTTTTAGTTTAAACTTTTTAAAATTTTATTTATTTTAATTTTATGTGTATGCATGTATTGCCTGCATGTAGGTAAGTGCACCCGTGTCATGCAATGCCCACGGAGGTCAGAAGAGGCTGTCGGATCCCCTGGAACTGGAGTTACAGACAGTTGTTAGCTGCCATGGGGGTGCTGGGATTTGAATCCAAGTCTTCTGCAAGAACAACCAGTGATCTTAACTACTGAAGAATCTCTCCAGCCCCTGTGAAGCTTTTTAGTTTAATGAGGTCCCATTTGTTGATTCTTGACCTTGTTTCCTGAGCAGTTGATGTCCGGTTTAGAAAATCCTTTACTACACCCATATCTTGTAGGTTATTGCCAATGTTTTCTTCTAACAGTTTCAGAATTTCAGGCTTCCAATTGAGGTCTTTGATCCATTTGGAGTTGACTTTTGTGCAAGGGGAAACATAAGGGTTTAGTTTTATTCTTCCACGGGTGGAGATTCAGTTTTGCCAGCACCATTTGCTGAACATGCTGTCTTTCCTCCAGTGGTGGCGCACGCCTTTAATCCCAGCACTTGGGAGGCAAAGGCAAGTGGATCTTTGTGAGTTTGAGGCCAGCCTGGTCTATAGTGAGTTCCAGGACAGCTGAGGCTACAGGGGGACCGTGTCTCAAAAAGACAAAAAAAAAAAAGGGTGGGGGGGGGGGAGATAGTGGGATAGGGGATAGCCTTGTCTGGTTCCTGATTTTAATGGGAATGCTTCCAGTTTTTCTCCACTTAGAATGATGTTGGCTGTGGGTTTGTTATATACGGCTTTAATTATGTTGAGGTATATTCCCTCCAATCCAATTCCCTCTAGGACTTTAAACATACATGCATGTTGAATTTTGTCAAAGACCTCTGCATCTATTATGACCATGTGGTTCTTGCCTTTGAGTCCATCTATATATGATTCATGACGTTTATGACTTATGTATATCCTGCATCTCTGGGATAAAGCCAGCTTGATCATGGTGAATGATCTTTTCAATGTACATCTGTATGTGGTTTGCAAGTATTTTGTTGAGAATTTTTGCCTCTATGTTCATTAAGGATATGAGTCTATAGTTTTCTATTTTGGTTGTATCTTTACCGGGCTTTGGTATTAAAGTGATGCTGGCTTCATAGAAGGAATTTGGAAGCTCTCCTTCCACTTCTATCTTTTTTAATAAATTAAGTAGTATTGGGTGTAGATCTTCTTTAAATGTCTGGTAGAAGTCTGCTATAAATCAATCTGGTCTGGGCTTTTGTTAGTCAGGAGGTTTTGTATTACTGTTTTAATTTCCTTATTTGTTTTGGGTCTGTTTAAGCTGTTGATCTCTTCTTGGTTTAGTTTTCATGGATCCCATGCTTTTAGGTACCCATCCATTTCTTTTAGGTTTTCAAATGTAGTAGCATATAGGTTTTTAAGGTATTCCCTTATAATGTTCTGGATCTCTTTGGTGTCTGTTGTGATATTTCCCCTTTCATCTCTGATTTTGTTGATTTGGAGTTGCTCTTTCTATCTTTTGGTTAACTGGGCTAGCGGTTTGTCAGTCTTGTTTATCTTTTCAAAGAACCAGCTCTTGGAGTCATTGATTCTTTGTATTGTTCTCTTTGTTTTGATTTCATTAATTTCTGCTCTGATTTTTGTTATTTCTTCTTGTCTGCTGGGTTTGGGTTTCATTTGTTGTTGCTTTTCAAGTGTCTTGAGTTGCAATGTTATTCATTTGTGTTCTTTCTGGTTTTTTAAAGTAGGCACTTAGAGCTATAAACTTCCCTCTAAGGACTGCTTTCAACGTGTCCAAGAGGTTTTGTTGTATTGTATTGTCCTTTTCATTTAATTCCAGGACTATTTTTATTTCCTTCTTAATTTCTCCTTTGACCCATTCATCATTCAGGAGTATGTTGTTTAATCTCCATGTGTTCATGTAGTTAGTAGGGTTTATTCTGGTGTTAATTTTAAGCTTTATTGCATTGTGGTCTAGAATGCATGGAATTATTTCAATCTTTTTGTATTTAATGAGGTTTGTTTTGTGCCCCAGTATATGGTGGATTTTGGAGAAAGTTCCATGGGGCGCTGAATTAAAAGTATATTCTTTGGTGCTTGGGTGGAATATTCGGCAGATGTCTCTTAGGCCCATTTGATGTATGGTATTGTTTAATTCAAATGTGTCTCTGTTAATTCTCTGTCCTGCTGACCTATCTAATGGAGACAATGGGGTATTGAAGTCCCCTGCTATTAATGAGTTAGGATTAATCTGGGTCTTAAAGTCCTGTAGTACTGTTTTTATGAAGTTGCGTGCACCAGGGTTTGGTGCATATATGTTAAGGATTTTAATATCTTCTTGGGTAATTGTTCCTTTGATCAGAATGAAGTAGCCCTCTTTATCTCTTCTGATAGGTTTCAGTTTAAAGTCTATTTTGTCAGATATTAGGATTGCTACACCTGCTTTTTTCTTAGTGCCATTTGCTTGGTATATTTTTTTCTATCCTTTCACCTTAAGGTAGTGCCTGTCCTTGAAAGTGAGATGAGTTTCTTGCAGACAACAAAAAGATGGATTTTGTTTCTTAATCCACCCAACTAGTCTGTGTCTTATGACTGGGGAGTTCAGTCCAGTAATATTTAAAGTTATTAACAAAAGATTGTATTGAATCCTGTCATTTTTATTTCTGTTCACATTCTTGATATAGCTATACTTTTCCACAGTTATACCTTCATTGAATTTCTTTCCACAACCCCTTGGGTACAGTCATTCGTTTCTTCA
>NW_008350126.1:892160-892857 GCF_000622305.1 Nannospalax galili | reverse complement strand
CTGATTTCTCCCCCAAACATTCCCCCCTTCCACACCCTAAAGCCCCCATATATAAAGTCCCAGCTCACAACCCGTGGGTGGACATCTTTCCCTGACATCTTTCCCTTCCCTGCCCTTCCCTGCCTTCCCTGCCTTCCCTACCTTCCCTGTCTTTCCCTGACATCTTTCCCTTCCCCAAGGGAAAGGTGCCCCGTGCGAAATAAAGTTGTATCCCGCTGAGAATTCCATCTATGCCTCGGTGCCTCCTCCATCCGTGTCACCCGCTCGCTCCCGCCCGCTCTCTACCTATCAACTGGTGCCAAAACCCGGCTCTTACTTCAAGGGACCTCGCACGTAAAACTTTCAGACTCGCTTGTCATTACTGGCCTCTGCGAACACCATTGATTCGGCATTAAGGTACACTTCCACCCTCTATCTCTCTCCCCGCTCCCGTTCCTTTCAGCTCTCCTTCCCTCTCTCTCCCCTTTTCCCCTTCACTACTCTCCGCCAGTTTTCTTTTCATCTCCTTTCCAATCGAATTCGGTCACTCCCGGACCTCACTCAAGGCCACTGGACAGCACTGGTTTCTGCGACCGTTGAACTGCCCGGCACAGTTACTGTATCTGTCCACGCCCACCTGGGAGTCAGACCTGCCTCCCCGTCGCAATCAAATCCTTTTCCCTACCTCAGCTCCCTTCCCTTCCTTGCTCCTGCCACA
>NW_008350126.1:861823-888209 GCF_000622305.1 Nannospalax galili | reverse complement strand
GGAGCCCGAAAAAGGGAACTGAGCTGATAAGCACCTTGACCTTTGAAGTCAAGGGAAACAAACTCTGTTGAGAAGCAGCCTGCCTTTCCTCTGATCTCCAAAGATAAGATAAGCAGATTCTACCTGATAACCAGAGATTTTAGAAGCTGTTTATCACAACAAGCTTTTCTCTTATCTTAAGAGAGAAAAAGTAAACACTTCCAGACTCTAATCCCACCTGGCAGACAGAACGGAGCCAGGCTTTTCCTGCTTCCCCCTCCCTGATTTCTCCCCCAAACATTGCCCCCTTCCACACCCTAAAGCCCCCATATATAAAGTCCCAGCTCACAACTCGTGGGCTGACATCTTTCCCTGACATCTTTCCCTTCCCTTCCCTTCCCTGACATCTTTCCCTTCACTGACATCTTTCCCTTCCCTGAGGGAAAGATGCCCCATGCAAAATAAATCTGTATCCCGCTAAGAATTCCATCTGTGCCTCGGTGCCTCATCCATCGTTCGTGCTCTCCATCCGTGCCCTCGCTCTCTCCCACTCTCTACCTATCAAGTTTCTTTCCATAACCTCTTGGATATAGTTGTTCCTTTCTTCAGCTCTTTGTATTGCTTCAAGAACTCTCTGAAGGGCTGGTTTTATAGACATGAATTCTTTCAGCCTATATTAGTCACTTTTCTGTTGCTGTGATAGAAACACTGACCCAAGCAATTTATAGAAGGAAGAGTTTATTTGAGCTTATGTTTCCAGGGGAATTACAGTCCATCATGGTGGAGAGGCATGGTGACTGGAGGTGGCTGGAGCAAGAGCAGCAGAAGCTAAGCTCTCACATCAGGCAGGCACAGGAAGCAATAGTGTGACTGGTGATCTGGCAAGGTTTAAGAACTCTCTAAGCCCACCCCCAGTGACATGCTTCCTCCAGGATAGCCACACCTTCTAAAACGTCCCAAAACAGCGCCACCATCTGGGGACAGAATGTCCAAATACTTGGAGCCTATGGGGGACATTTTCATTCAAACCATCACATTCCACCCCCTGGTCCCCATAGGCTCATGACTATATAAAATGCAAAATGCATTTAGTCCAACTTTAAAAGTCCCCAAAGTCTTTAGCAGTCTCAATACTATTTAAAAGTCCACAGTCCGGTCTTTTCTGAGACTCAGGTAAATATCTTAACTGTAAGCCTCTATAAAATCAAAAAACAAATTATATACTCCCAACATATAGTGGAACTGAATACACATTACCATTCCAAAACGGAGGAATGGAGGCATAGTAAGGAAATACTGGACCAAAACAAGACCAAAAACCAGCAGGGCAAACACCAAATCCAGTAGTTCCACATCCAGCTTCTGGGACTTTACTTCCAAAGGGCTTAGATGGCTCAGCCTCTCTAGCTTTGGTGCATGCAACACACATCTCTCTCTTGTGCTGGTACCACTCCCTGTGTGAAGGTCTTCTTGGCAGATGCCTCACAACTCTGGCATCACAAACTTCTTGGGGTCTCCATTGCCATCCAGTCTTCACCTTCACAGCTTCACACAATGGCCTATCAGGGCCTTCTCTAAGCAGGGGAATCCCTCCTTCACACTGCCTGGCCTCCGAGGCTCTCTGAAACCCAGGAGGAAGAACTGATGACCCTTCACTCTTTCATCTTTCATGCCTCTGAAGCCAGAACCAGGTGAATGACACTGCCAAGTTTGACTGCAAGTTTGGGATGGACTCCAGTCTTCTCTATCCATTTTAGAAGCTTTTTTCTTCCATGGCCCCTGCAGCATTTTCCTTTCACAAGTTGGAGGCTTAACTGGGTGTGGTCTTGCCCTGGAGGCAGTCTCTCCACTGTTTAAGTCCGAATCTCTAGGCCCCTCCTTAATCACTTTAATCTCCTTATCAAAGGGATCTTCCCCAGCACATGCCAAGGCTCCAACATTTATCTTCCTAGTGCTCTTTTTTAATCCAAACTATATTTCTTTCTGCCCCATTGGCTCTTTTTCACTGTAGATCTGCATAATATTCACCATTAATATCCATGCCACTGTTGTGCCCAGTTCATGAGACCCCAAAGACCACCAAGGAGCCGACCAATGCAAACACACAAGGGTTTTTTATTGTTACAAGCTTAAGCTTGGGCCCACTCTGTCACCGACTCAGCAGATCTGATGTGCGACCCCTTGCTTTGGGAGACAGAAGTTTTTATAGGTTTATTTCAACAAGTTCAGCAAGTAGGGGAGTAGGGGGTCTCCAGCCTGGCAAACATCTTATTGGTTGCAGCCCAGTGTCAAACCATAAACTGCTGGCTTCAGGAAATCTGAAAAGACATCTGGACTTTCCTGTCCCTGGTTAATTGACCATTGGTGGGGGAGTTGTTCTCTATCCATTCCAAGTATACTTTTTTGTGTGTGTGGTTTTTCCAGGAACAGGGCTCAGGACTGGGTCAGTCTCATGGAGGTTTTATCCAAGATGGAGTCACTCAGGTCCCTCACCACCATTTCTACATTAGGCTGCCTTGAAATTTCCTCCACCAGAGAAATTAGTCCATTACTTTTCAACTTAGCCTCAGGCAAGCTTTTAGGTCAAGGGCAGACTCCAGCTAGACTCTTTACCAAAATATTCCAAGTGCTGCTTAAGTCCTTATTTCCCTCTGGAACTACATTGTTCTCAGCACTACTTTCTTCCAGGTGTTTACTAGAATGGCCTGTTAAGCTCTGCTTACAGCAATCAACCACTTTTCTAGCCCAAACTTCCAAAGTCTTCCATATTTTTCCAAAACCCCACATGGTCAGGTTCTTCACAGCCAACAGCCCACTCTCTGGTGCAGCATCCAATATATGGTACAGTTTCTCCTGTAGCCAGGATTCACGGGTCCAGGAATCAAGGGGTGTAAGTGGGAATGATCCCACTCACTATCACCCCTGGTGACCAATCAGGAAAATTTTTGCTTACTGTACCCTCAACTTTGTACTCTACTGGCTTGGATGTTTTGGTTCCAGAGGAGGGAGTGCTTCTGCCAGGAGAGACAACAAACATTCCATTGAACTGGAAGCTAAGACTTCCCCCTGGACACTTTGGGTTTCTGATGCCCTTAAGGCAGCAGGCTAAGAAAGGAATAACAGTTTTAGGAGGGGTGATTGACCCAGACTACCAGGGGAAATTGGACTGGTTCTCCACAATGGAGGTAATGAAGATTATATCTGGAAGGCAGGAGATTCCTTAGGGCGACTTTTGGTGTTACCACATTCTGTGATTAAGGTCAATGGGAAACTGCAACAACCCAATCCAAACAGCACAACAAATGGCCCAGGCCCTTCAGGGATGAAAGTATGGGTGACCTCTCCAGGGAAAGAGCCAAGACCTGCAGAGGTGCTTGCTGATGGTGGAGGAAATACAGAATGGGTAGTAGAGAAAGGTAGTTATAAATACCAACTTAGGCCACGTGACCAGTTACAGAAAAATGGATTGTAATTGACATGAGTATTTTTGTCCTATTTGGTTAAGAATAGGCTTGTGCATGTATACACATATGTTAGGCAGATACCGGTGTTATTTTTTTTGAATGTGTAATTGAGATAAGTGTTAAGTGGTTAAGTGTTGTGAACCTATATGATTATATTGGATTATGAGATACTAAAGGACTAAGCATTCCTCAAAGACCTTATCACCTACTGTAAGATATATAATGCATTGGTCATATATTATGTTAGGTGAATTATGACCTCAACATTGTTTTCATTTGAAAATTAAGCATGACATAGAGAGATGCTATTGGGTGTCAAGTTGACAAGGGGTGGACTTGTGATGCCTAATCCTGGGTGTCAACTTGACTGGATCTGGGATTAACTGAAATGAGAGAGATCTTCTTAATTGGATAATGTGAAGCTGGAAGACACACCCTAAATGTGGGTGTTACCGTCTGATGGCAGTCCATATAAAAGGCCACAGCAGAGGAGAATGCCTGGCTTCTTGCTGCTTGCCTTCTCTCTCGCTGGTGAGTTTGTCTTGCTGCTGTAGACTAAAGACTAGCTGATCTTTTGGAATTCATCAGACCTTCAGCACCAGATTGGGACTACTGAGACATCCAGCCTCATGGACTGAGCAACTACGGATTCTCAGCCTCTCCAGTGTGGTGCAGCAAAAGTTGGACTACTCTATCCTGTGAGCTAAGCTGATAAATCTCTATACATATATATTCGTTCTACTGGTTCTGTTTCTTTGGAGAACCCTGATTAATACACAGCCTATTTATGTCATAGAAGACTTTTCTTTCCCTTTCAACTATAATAGACAGTTTGGCTGCGTAAAGTAATCTGGGTTGGCATCTGTGGTCATTTAGAACTGGGAATACTTTGGTCCAGGCTCTTCTGGTTTTCATAGTTTGCACTGAAAAGTCAGCTGCAATTCTGATGGGGTTTCCTTTATATATGACTTGTTTTTCTTTTGCAGATTTCAATATTCTCTCTTTGTTCTGTAGGTTTACTGTTTTTACTATGATGTGCCGTGGAGAGTTTCTTTTCTGGTCCTGGTCCTGTCTGTTTGGTGTTCTGTATGCTTCTTGTATTTGTATGGGCATGTCTTTCTTTAAGTTTGGGAAATTTTCTTCCACAATTCTGTTGAAAATCTGGTCCATGCCATTGTCTTGGGATTCTTCAGCTTCCTGTATGCCTATGATTCGCAAGTTTGGTCTTTTTATGGTATCACTCAATTCCTGCATATTCCATTCTTGTGATTTCTTAAATTTTTCATAGTCTTTGTTTGAGTGGTCCAGTTCATCCACTTTATCTTCCAGTCTTGATACTCTCTTTTCCATTTCATTCATCCTATTGGTCAGGCTTTCTTCTGTCGTTTCTAATTGGCTTTTGGAATGTTTCACTTCATTCTTTATTTCAGCCTGAGTATTCTTCAATATTCCTAACTCTTTTCTGAATTCATCCAGAAGTTTATCCCTATCTTCTTTCAGTTCTTTGATTTCTTTTTTGTGTGTTCTTTAAATTCACTGAATTCTTTTACCATGTTTATAATCGTTCTTCTGTGTTCCATGTCCTGTGTTATCTCTAGGGGTTTTCACTGTACTCCTCTAGAGAACTGTTGGTACTGGGTGGGGATATATTATTTTGGTTTCTTGTGTTATTATTTTTTCTCCGTGACTTTGACTTGTGGATTTCTTTTGTAGTTTCTGATTCTTGTATGAGACTCAAACCTTCCTTTGTTGAGTTTAGGTCTGCTTATTTTTGTAGACTTTATGTGCCTTTGTGGTTTACTTGTTGGACATGAAAAGCTGGTAGGTCTAGGCTTCAGGTTCTCTCTTTTGATTTTATATTGGAGTGGCCAAATTGCTTTCATCTTGCTGCTCAGGAGTTCCCACAGAGGCCCAAGTTGGATGAGAATCAGATGCTCTCAGGCTTTTTCCTAAGGTCTGGATCCCTCCAGGAAAGATGCTGGCCTCAGGAATTTGAGGGCTGGACTGGCCTGGGAGCAGGGCCCAGGAAAGATGCTGGCCCCAGGGATACAAAGGAGGTAGGGATGAGAAGAGGCCCCAGGGCTCCTGAGGACTACAGGGAGGAATTGGGTTGGTCTGGATGCAAACTATCAGGAAGCAGTAGGGATTCTGGACTAAGAGGTCATTCCAGGGGTCTGGGGTGCCAAGACAAGAAATGAGCCAGTACCCAGGCTAGGAGGAGAGATGGGGTGGGGGAGCTGAGAGGGTGAATGATGCTGGGGGAGTCAAGGTGCAGTGGGTGCCACCAAACTTACCCAGGAAAGCTACTGGCTTCAGGAAGCTGTGGGTCTGTGCCCCCCAGAGATGCAAAGGGAGGTGGGGGGTGAGAAGAGGCCTAAGGGCTCCTAGGGACTACAGGAAGGAATTGGGTTGGTCTGGATGCAAAGGATCAGGAAGCAGTGAGGAGTTTGGGCCAAGAGGTCAGTCCAGAGGTCTGGGGTGCCAATACAAGAAATGTGCCAGTCCCCCTGCTAGGAGGGATGGGGTGGGAGAGCTGGGAGGGTGAATGAGGCTGGGGGAGTCAGGGCTCAATGGGCACCACCAAACTTACCCAGGAAAGCTGCTGGCCCCGGGAAGCTGTGGGACTGGGCTGCCCAGAGATCCCTTTTTCTTTTAACCTTAGAGTTTGTAAGCTCCCAGCAGGCCTGGTCACTCAAACAGACAAGGCAACTTAGGGTTTATGTTTTTGTTTTTGTTTTTGTCTTTTTGAAACAGGGTCACCCTGTAGCCCTAGTGGGCCTGGAACTCACTATGTAGACCAGGCTGGCCTTGAACTTCAGAGATCTGCCTGCCTCTGCCTCCCGAGTGCTGGAGCTATAGGCGAGCATGCACCACCACGCCTGACTAACTTAGGGTTTTAAGAACCTTATTTATGAAAACTAGGTGAATGATATCAATTAGCTTCCTAGTTCTGCTCCAGCTTAGAGATGTTTGGCCTTGCTTTGAGGTAAAAGTATTTAGTTCCTATATTTTTCCTCCCATTCCCCAAATTGAACCATTCCTCTCTCACATAATACCATTCAAACATTTAGATAAAGAATTTGCAGGGCATGGTGGTGCACACTTTATTCCCAAGCACTTGGAAGGCAGAGGCAGGAGGATCTCTCTAAGTTCAAGGCCAGCCTGATCTACATAGTGAGTTCCAGGTCAGCTCGGGTTATAGGGAGACCTTGTCTCAAAAAGAGCAAAAATAAATAAGTAAAATCTAAATCATCATTTTCATTTAAATCTAACTTGAAGTTTTCAGTCCAAAATGGAAAGATCTAAGTACCAGTATACTTAAAGCTGCACAGCAATACTGTAAACATTCCAAGCTTTCATAATTTGGTGATTGTTGAATAAATTATCTGAGCAATGTAATAATTTACTTAATAAATGGTAGCTATTCACATAAATTCCATTGATAGCTACTGATAAAAGGGAATAGCCTGAGGGTAGAAGAAGTGAGCAAAACAAGTTTTTTCTTCTTAAAGAAAAAAACTGTTGGGGCTGAAAAGACAGCTCGGTAGTTAGGAGCTGGCTGCTCCGGCAGAAGACCAGCCTGGTATGGGCTCTCAACACCCACATGGCAGCCAACAAATGTCTGCGACTCCAGTTCCAAGAGATCCTATGCCTTCTTCTGGCTTCCATCGGCATTACATGCACAGGTGCACTTACATACATACAGGCAAAGCACTCATACACATAAGTCCATGAGTCTATTTTATGTCTCTAAATGCTCTTGAGTGTAGGTCTATCCCTTGGGGTCTGGTCAACCTACCTGGTATCACAACCCTTAAAGAAAACTGACTCTCCCTCTCCCAGCAGCTATCAATTGCCAATAGTTTCTCAACTAGCGAAGGGGCTTCTTGCCCACCTCCCCTGTTCATGCTGGGATTTTATCTGACTTGAGCTGTTCAGGTATTGTGCATGCTGTCACATGCATGCAGGTTCATGTGTGTAACTGCCCTCTTGTGTCTGGAAAGCATGATTTCCTTGTACTTATCCACCACCTTTGGTTCTTACAATCTTGCCACCCCTCTTCCACAGTGATCCCAAGATGCCAGCCTTGAATTATTTGGTTGGCAACAGTGGGAAAACCAGCACTTGGGAAACAAACATTCTCAAACACTTTTATTGGAATATTGTTTTGGCACAAGTTTTCTGGATGACAATTTGCATTTTCTTTCAACATGTAAAACACATACATAGCCTTTAACCCAGTTTCCAGGTGTATGAACTTCTCTGTGGATGTAGTGATAAGGCTTATTAAGAAAAGCACAAAAAAGCAAGTTGAAAAATGTTCCTGAAACGTTACTGGCAATAGTAACAAAACTATACAAGTAAAGAAGCAAAATCATAGGAGCAAGCAAAATATTTACCATAGTGAGCTGCTTAAATAAACTGTGGCACATCCTTTACCAATAACTTTAATGCAGTCATTAAAACTTAAGAAACACTTTGGCACTGAAGAGATGGCTCAGTGGTTAAGAGCACTGGCTCTTCTTACAGAGGACCTGGGTTCAGTTCCCAGCACCCACATGGTGGCTAACAACCACTCATAACTCGAGTTCCAAGGGATCTGACACCCATTTCTGACCTCCATGAATGTTGCATGATATGGATGTACTTACATACATGGAGACAATATACTCATACACATAAAATAAAATAAATATTTAAGTATTTTAAAAATATTTAAATGTTTAAAAATAAATAAAAATAAATAAATAAATATTTAAAATTTAAACACTACACAATGAATAATATGTACAATTTTGGATTTTTGCTTGTAACCCTAGGTGCCCTGAAATTCACTATATAGACCAGGCTGGCCTCGAACTCATAGAGATCTTCCTTGCTTCTGCTTCCCAAATGCTGCAACTAAAGGTGTGCAGCACAATGCCTGTTTTTTCATGTGTGTGTGTGTGTGTGTGTGTGTGTGTGTGTGTGTGTGTGTGTCTGTGTGTGTCTGTGTCTGTGTGTGTGTGTGTGTGTGTGTGTGTGTGTTTGTGTGTACATGTGAGGTCAGAGGACAACTTGTTGGGGCTTGTTCTCTCTGCCATGTTGGCCATAAGTGCTTTTACCTACTGAGCCATCTCACCAGCCCAATTTTTATGTATCAGTTAAAAATAAATAAGATCTGGTCATGACGGCACACACCTGTAATCCCAGCCTTGGTGAGGCTGAAGCAGGAGGA
This sequence comes from Nannospalax galili, assembly GCF_000622305.1. Lineage (NCBI taxonomy): Eukaryota > Metazoa > Chordata > Mammalia > Rodentia > Spalacidae > Nannospalax > Nannospalax galili. The sequence goes on along the minus strand of NW_008350126.1, from coordinate 879,548 downwards.
TCACTGTAACTTTTGAGGCCAGCCTGGGCTACATAGTGAGTTTGAGGACAGCTTGGGCTACATAGGAAGTGCATAGCAAGGGTAGTAATTTAAAATGTTTTGAAGCATTGAAAAACAATGAAAGATTTTTATTTTTTTTTATTTTTTATGTGTATTAGAGTTTTGCCTGCCAGAAGCCCCTGGAACTGGAGTTACAGGTGTTTGTTAGTTGCCACGTGGGTGCTGAGCAGCCAGTGCTCTTAACCACATAGACATTTCTCCAGCTCTAATAAAAACTATTTAGCTTTGAGAAGAAGACCTAGGAGGAGAGTAGCATTGGGTATTCCCTTTTTATATTGTAACTTTTTGAAACAAGAATTTTTTATTTTTTTATTATGTTTTTATTGTTTGAGAATTTCATACATAAGTATTTTATTTGTATTATTTCTACCTCTCCCAGTTCCCCTCCAACTCTTCCCATGTGCCTCCACTCCCTCACAAGTTCTTGTCCTCTTTTTGATTACTATTGTTATGCATACATACATACCCTATGTAGTGCACTGAATCCATTTAGTGGTGTTTGTGTGTACCTGTGTTTAGGGCTACCCACATGGGATTAGATAGTCTCTTAGAGAGCTAGTTTATGGAGAAAAAACTCTTCATCTTGAGGTGGGACCCCGTGAAATTTCTACATGAACTTGTTTTTCCATTATGCAGATCTTGTTAGGCTGTCATACTATAGAAATTTCATGGGCTTAGCTTCTCTATCACATCTGGAATGCATTAACTAGTAGCAGGAGTCTTGCTGAGCCTTAGGTATACAGGTTGTTTTACAATGTATCAATTAGGACTGGGCACCTCACAGTCACTTTTCTCTGCATTTTGACCAGCTGTAGAATTGTGTAATAGTCTCCCTCTGTTGGAAAAAGCTTCTTTGCTGAGTGGTGAGAGCTACACTTATCTATGAATATAAGGATACATATTTAAAATACAGTAAGAAATGACATTGGTTTAGGGAAGTGGCAGTAGTAGGTTCTTCTAGGGTCTGTGACCTCTCCAGCCATGGGCATTTGGCTATGTTTTCAGTACCATGCATGGATTCCCTCCTATTGAGTGCGTCTTAAGTTCAGACAGCTGTTGATGACCACCAAGATAAAAGTACCACTATTGCACCAATAGAGACCATTTTCTTGGTCAGTCATTGTATGCCTGTGTGTATTTAAGTGCACCCAAGCATACAACACCCACAGAGGCCAGAAGAAGGCATTGGATCCCCTGGAGTTATTAGCCACCATGTGAGTGTTGGGAACTGAACCCAGGTCCCCTGGAAAAGCAGCCAGTGCTCTTAACTACTGAACCATTTCTCTAGCCCCTTGAAGCAAGAATTTTCTAATCTCATCAGCATGTTTCTTTTAAGTTCAGTAACTGTTACATAACTTTTCCCAGGGAGACATGAACAAACATCTCTCCACACCAGATAGAGTACAACAGACAGAAGAAACAATTTCACCCAAGTCTAGCTTTTAGTGAGGACTTCGATTTCAAGACGGTTGCAGCCATGTCAGCCATGTCAAGACTGGACAATAGAATTCTACAACACTGATCAATTTGGGATATGGGGAAGGGGAGAATATACTCTCCTTCTCCTTCTCCTCCTTCTCGTCTTCCTCCTCTTCCTCTTCTCCTCCTCCTCTTCCTCTTGTCTTTTTCTATTTAATAAAAGCAAATGTAAAACCATTTTAAAATTTTTATATAAGCCAATAAAGTGGATTCTTATAATGTGTATCCATGCTCACTAACAGAAAAAAAGCCACAAGGGCATATTAATTTAAGAAAGCCTATTTCAATATACACAGTTTATTCTACTTGTGCTGGATACCTTTAGTGTCAATTTGACACACCTAGGCTGAGGGAGCCTCAATTGGGGAACTGCCTTCATTGGACTGGCCTGTGGCCATGTCCATGGGGCAACTTCTTGATTGTTGAGTGATGTTGGAGGGCCCAGCCAACTGTGGGTGGTGCCACCCCTGGGCAGGTGGGCCAGTGTTGCATAAGAAAGCAGGCTGAGCAGGGGCCAGGGGAGCAAGACAGTAAGCAGCGTTCCTCCATGGCCTGTGCTCCAGTTCCTGCCTCCAGGTTCCTGCCCTGAGTTCCTACCTTGGGCTCCCTGATGAACTGTGACCTGGGAGATGTAAGCTAAATAAATCCTTTCCTCCCCAAGTTGGTATTGGTCAGAGCATTTTGTCATAGCAATAAAGAAACAAACTAGGACACTATTCATGTGACACTGTGCTTGCACATGGGTAATAACTATCTGGAAATGTCTGGAAGAATCTGAAAGAGAAGAACAGTAGGAAACAGATGTTAATAAGGGAGATATGGATAAAATGGGGTTATTTTAAGGTGGTGGGGGAAGGTTATACAAGGAACCTAGGGGATAAAGGGAAAGGAGCTCAAGAGATGTGGGACCATAGGAGAAGGGTATTATTAAGGGAGAAATGGGAAAAATGGGGGCACCTTAAATGGGGAAACCATGGTGGAAGGGTTAGAAAATGTGAGAGATAAATAATTCCTAGCTAGTTTTAAAAAACCAGAGGGAACCATAATAGTCCAACAACCTACTAACAAATTATACATAGAACTAGATCAAAGAATATATGTCTAGGCAAGGTTTATCTGAGAGCATTTGGCCTTTTCCCAAGCTTTGTCTACACATGGTAATTAAAAGTACCAGACTGGGGCTGGAGAGATGGCTCAGCAGTAAAGAACACTGGTCGTTCTTGCAGAAGACCCAGGTTTGAATCCCAGCACCCACATGGCAGCTAATGACTGTTCATAACTTGAGTTCCAGGGGATCCAATGGCCTCTTCTGTCCTGATGGGCATTTCACAACACAGCTGCATTTACCTACAGGCAGACAATATACTCATACACATAAAAATAATAAAATATTTTTTAAAAGTACCAGACTGGAGGAGCTAACCTTCTTGGATGTTTAACAGCCATACTATGAGACCTATACTAATTTGGTCAGAGGGACATAAAGGACACTTTTTGCTCCTTTCCCTTCTAGGTTGACTGAGTTCCACGGGACTATGAGCATCTCTCAAAATGTCCTGTACCTGTGGTGAGTCACCTGTCCTCTTGATCAAGGAGGCCGTGGAGACCCCACCAGATAGACTTGAACCAGTGTCCAGTCTACAAAGAGGAGGGTCAACACAGAGGGAACATTTCTTCCATGCTTCCAAGTGAAGCCAGCCATGATCGAGTAGGGCCTTTGACTTATCTTCACATAGATGGAACTGGTAAAAGACTGAAGCCAGGGGCTCCTCCCAAGCCCATGTTACCCCTGAGGAACAGATCCTCAAACGGCCTTAAGAGTAAAAATAAATTGGTTTATTTGGTCCAATTGTAGGGTCTTAAACAACCAAAAGGAAAGTATAACCAAAGATTAATGGAGTCAATATAATTTTTAAGAGTCCATATGTATAGCTAACGGCTACATAACAAGAAACAATACCAGACAGGAGATACATTCCTTTGAGTTATTGGCCAGGGTGGCCCAAAAGACTCCCAGAGAGTAACCCAGCCTAGAACTGGGAAAATGAACAGCAGACCCCAATCTTATCTAAAGGAACTTGACAACTGATTTCTGCTAGATGAGGAACAGTTGATCTTCTTAAAACAAAGACCTCTAGATAGGCTGACTAGATTCAGCAGATGGGCAAGCACTGGGGAATGCCTGGGGGTGCTGACAATACAGTGGACAGTAACAGGGATGACAGAGTATTTGGGCTCCAGTGGTGTGGGGAGAGGCTATGGGAGGGTGCCATTTGGGAAGTGGGTATATAGATGAATAAGATTGTTTGGGATGTTCTGTATGATATACACAAAAAAAAATCAACAAACTTTTTAAAAAGTCTTGTATTTGAGGAGGAAGCATAAAAATTTACTTCATGTTAATTAGTAGAGGTGATAAACATTATCACTGAAATCTACCTGATGACTTTATATCCATACTCAGGATCTGAATGTAACCGACTGTGACTAGTAATAATCAGATACATAGAGATTAAAGGCACATGTGCAAACATCTGTTAGTAGCATTAAAAATGTAGAAAACGGCATATTTTAAAATGAAATGGAGATCTTTAAAGGGCAAAAACTCATTCAATTTTATGTCTTACAGGGTTTATACTGAGTTCAATATTGTATAACTATTAATGCAACTATGAATCTAAAAATTTATAGCCACTTTTGAAAGAGATGTATCCTTGCTCTGGAAATTGTTACTGAAGATGTTAAAGCTGTAATGAAATGCTTCTTCTAATCATGTGGTTATTAAATAAATAAATTTTTTTAATTCCCAAATAAAAAATGGAACCATAAAAAAAAGATGTCATCAAAGTATGTTGGAGCGATGCTTTGTGAGCATTCTGAACTCCTTCAGTTTTCTCAAATCAGGATGTGTCAGGTTTGAACATAGGGGACAAAACAAAAATTTTACAGACTGGCATCTACTTGATACCTCAGCAAATCAGAAGCTGAGATATAAATAAGGAGAAAGGAGAACACAATTTAAATGAAGTTAAGTGATTTAAAATAAAGTTAAATTTAAAAGAAGCTACCTGCTAAAGCAATGTAATAGAAGAGCCCAGAGTGTTCTGAAACTAGGAAGACTGTTCCTAGAATACAGCAGGAGGGACAGTGTTCCCTAGGGTGGGGGAAACCTGAGTTGGCCAGCTCTAACATAAACAAAAGGTCTGCAAGCTCTGGCCCTACCTTGTATTGAAAAAAGAAAATTGAAAGAAAAAATAGCCTCTTAAAGAAGTATATACGGAAAAAGAAACATTAATCGGGCAAGAAACCTATTGCTTAGAAGATCTTTACCACAAATCTCTACATTTTTTTTTGTTTTTTATGTGTATGTATTGCCTACATGTAAGTAAGTACACCCATGTCGTGCAATGCCCACGGAGGTCAGAAGAGGCTGTGAGATCCCCTGGAACTGGAGTTACAGACAGTTGTTAGCTGCCATGTGGGTGCTGGGATTCGAACCTGGGCGTTCTGCAAGAACAGTCAGTGTTCTTAACCGCTGGGCCATCTCTCCAGGCCCACAAATCTCTATTTTAAAGCGGATATGCTCTTGGATAAAGCTAAAAATGGATGTCATCTGAGAAAATACATATAAATTAGGTAAATAGAACAAGTTCTGGAGGAGTAAACACGGAAGCACTGTAGAAGGGGAGCTGAAGACTGGCATGGAGGAGGCAGACAAATGAGCCTTTAGCTTTGTTTAGGATGTTTCAAACTTTTCATGAGGAAAATATTCACATTTTTATTGTGATAATAGATATGTGATAAAATTTTCCATTATATCCATTTTAAGTGTATAATCTAGTGGTATGATGACCTTTCTAGCACTGTACAATCATCATCCTCCACTTCCAGAGTGTTTATATCATCCCAACAAAAATTCTGCATGCATTTACCCACAGCTATTGAGTGGGCCTGTAACTGATGTGAGAGTTCTGAAAAAGTTGGCAACAAGAAAAGGTGTATGGACATGCAACAACCCAAAATTAACTCAAAATCAAGTACATGGTGAATCCAAACTGTTTCTGACAGCTTCTGTCAGCATTGTGTCACAGGACTTCACTTCAGCCTTGGTTCTGAACACACAATACCAGCAAACACTGCCTGAAACACCTCAGCTCAGATCCAGAACTACTGTGTGTTGTGGTGTGCATTGCTTTTATCATGCACACAGAGTTCTCTGCTTTTACAGACCCATAATGGTCTAATTAGGAAAACAAAAACTTTTAATGTTTTGCTATCATCATTATTCAGCATATAAGTATTACAATTAAGTATATTTTTGGATTCTACTGTGTTAGAATTTTTTATTTAAAAATTTGCTGTTTGGGGCTGGAGAGATGGCTCAGTGGGTAACAGCACTGGCTGCTCTTGCAGAGGACCTGGGTTTGGTTGTCAGCACCCACATGGTGCCTCACAACTGTCTGTAACTCCAGTTCCAGGAGATCTGATTCCATCTTCTGACCTCCACAGGCACTGCATGCATGTGTTACATTTGCATACATGCAGGCAAAATACTCATTTACATAAAACATAAATAATTTTAATTTCCCAGGCAAAATAGGGTCAGAAATGGGAAAAATAGGCCAGCAAGATGATTCAGTGGGTAGAGGTGTTTGCAGTCAAGCATGATGACCTGAGTTTGATCCCTGGAACCTACACGGTAGAGGGAGACAACTGACTCCAACAGTTGTGTCCTAGCTCCTACATGGGCACTGTGGCATCTGTGTGCAAGTGCACGTGCACACAAAAACTTTTTTTTTAAAGAATTGTGCTGGATAGCTTTAGTGTCAACTTGACACACCTGGGTTGAGGGAGCCTCAATGGGGGAATTTCCTCTATTGGAGTGGCCTATGGCCATGTCTGAGGGCATCTTCTTGATGAGTGATATGGGAGAGCCCAGCCCACTGTGGGTGGTGCCACCCCTGAGCAGGTGGGCCTGTCTTGCATAAGAAAGCAGGCTGAGCAGGGGCCAGGGAGCAAGTCACTAAGCAGTGATCCTCCATGGCCTGTGCTCCAGCTCCTGCCTCCAGGTTCCTGCCTTGGGCTCCCTGATGAACTGCGACCTGGGAGATGTAAGACAAATAGATCCTTTCCTCCCCAAGTTGGTAGTGGTCAGAGTGTTTTGTCACAGCAATGGAGAAACAAGCTAAGACAAGAATCAAATGGAAAAATGCATTAAATACCTTCTCATTCTCCTCTTCCCCAATCACTGGTACCTTCTGTTCTATTGTCTGTAAATGAATTTGCCTATTCTGGGAAACTCATTGTCTTTTTGTGTAGCTGAATTCACATAGCAAAGTCATTTCAGGGTTCCATGTTGTTATGTCAGAATTCCATCCCTTTTTATTCCATCCCTTTTTATTCCATCCTCCTTAAAGGAGCTGGGTACAGTGCACACACCTTTAATCTCAGCACTCAGGAGGCAGAGGCAGGTGGATCTCTGTGAGTTGGAGGCCAGCCTGGTCTACATAGCAAATTCCAGGCCAGCTGGGGCTACAGAGAGACCCTGTCTCAAAACAAACAAAAATAATCCTTTTTTTAAAAAGACAGGTTCTTCCTATAGCTCCAGCTGACCTGGAACTCACTATGTAGACCAGGCTGGCCTCCAACTCACAGAGATCTGCCTATCTCTGCCTCCCATGTGCTGGGATTAAAGGTATGTACCACCATGCCCAACATAAAAAAAGATTCTTAAAGAATATGAAGTAGTAGCTAATTCTATATATATATATATATATATATATGAGTGTTTTGCCTGCATGTATGCAAATGCACCATGTACGTACAATACCTGTGGAGGCCAGATGAGGGTGTCACGTCTGGGGTTGCAGTTGTTAACCACCTGTGGATGCCGAGAACCAAACCTGGGCCCCCTGCAAGAGCAACCAGTGCTCTTAACTGCTGAACCATGTCTCCAGCCCCTTGTATATATATATATATATATGAGTGTTTTGCCTGCATGTATGCAAATGCACCATGTACGTACAATACCTGTGGAGGCCAGATGAGGGTGTCACGTCTGGGGTTGCAGTTGTTAACCACCTGTGGATGCCGAGAACCAAACCTGGGCCCCCTGCAAGAGCAACCAGTGCTCTTAACTGCTGAACCATGTCTCCAGCCCCTTGTCCTTAATTTTTAATTTATTATTTATTATTGTTAAAGTACAGGAATGGGACTTTCTTTTCTTTATTCTCAAATCCAGGATACCTCCCTAGATGCAACACTCTGTGAGAACAGAGGTAATAGCTGTCTTACTCACTGTAGCTTTCATGCCACCAAAACCAGTACCACATGGGAGCCTCTTAGAGCTTGATGGTCTATTCTCTGGGTGCTTGGAAAACAATGCTGAAAGAAATAGATGGTGGAGACATGGCTTGTGAAGTTTCAGAGGGAAGTTTGAGTGTCCCTCAAAGACTTTTTCAGGGAAGTTCATGTGATATTTTGAATCAAGAACCTGTGGTTTCTGATCAGCTACAGCTGAAGAATAAGCCTTGGTTAACAAGAGACCAACACCACTGGAGCTGAAAAATCAGCATCACTGAGGTGAAATCTTCTGAGAAGTATTTCCTCAGGGTCAGTACACAGGAGATGTGGTTTAGAGGAGGCCAAGGATGCATCTCAAGCTGGCAGCCAAACTTGGCAATGTGGGGGTATTCCATATGGTACTGGTTTTGTTGGCATAAAAGCTGCACAACAGAAAGGGTTCTAGAGAGGAGCTGAGGCTTGGCACCACCCAAGGCCAAGAGAGGTCTCTGGCAAACGTGTAGCCTCAGTTTCAGTGGAAACCCCGGGACTGAAGGGGTCATGGACAGAAGTTGAGGCATGACACCATGTTAGAGTGTTTGAGTCCTGCAGAGAGGCCAGGAGGCAATCGGTGTAGATGCAGCTTTAGTTGCAGTGGAAACCCCAACATACTGGAGATACCAGGACCATATGATGTCTTCCAAGGTCAGTGGAAAGTATGAACCTGAGCTAGCTCCTAGACAAGGTGTGTGTGTGTGTGTGTGTGTGTGTGTGTGTGTAGAGCAGGTGGTAGAGCAGAAGTGGAGTTGCCTGAACTGTTTAGAGCCCAGAAGATCATGAATGAGTCCCATGGTACTAGACATTGATCTGTTTACATTGTTGGATTTTGGTTTTGCTTTGATCTGGTTATAACTGTGCCCTGATTCTTCCCTTTGGAAAAAAAAATATTTTTTAATTTTAATTTTGTGTGTGTGAGTGTATTGTCCAAATGTGTGTTAGTGTACCCATATTCTGCAGTGCCCTCAGAGGACAGAAGAGGATCTCAGATCCCCTGGCACTGGAGATATGGACAGCTGTTAGCCACCATGTGGGTTCTGGGATTCAAACCCAGGTCTTCTGAAAGAATAGTCAGTGCTCTTAACCACTGAGCCATCTCTCCAGCCCTAAAAAAATATTTTTTTATTTTATGTGTATGAGTGTTTTGCCTACATGTATGTAAGTACATCAGTGTATGCAATACCTGCAGAGGCCAGAAGAGGGTGTCTGATCCCCTGGAACTGGGGTTACAGAGAATTGCTCGCCACCACATGGATACTGGGAACCAAACCCAGGTCCTCTGCAAGAGCAGTCAGCGCTCTTAACTACTGAGCCACCTCTCCAATCCTGGTTGTCTTCAGTTAAGAGACTGAATTTTTAAAGAGAACTTGCTTTTAAATTGTTAAAATTTTTTAAAGACTGTATAACATTTAAAATCACACTGAATTTTATATTTTGATATTAACAAGAGATCTTGGGGACAAACAATGAAAGGTTATGGTTTAACAATGATGTGTTTGTGTGTTTTATAAGGGGTGAAATGTCTTAGTTTTGTTGTTAACAAATCTGGGAAGGGGAAACTCAACTGAGGAATTTCCTACATAGGATTGGCCTGTAGGCATGCCTGTGGGACATTTTCTTGACTACTAATTGATGTAGGAGGGCCCAGCCCACTGTGGGGCAATGGCACCAGGCAGGTGGGCCTGGGCAGTATAAGAAAGGTAGTTGCAGCTGAGTACGGTGGCCCATGCCTTTAATTCCAGCACTCGAGCGGCAGAGGATCTCTGTGAGTACAAGGCAAGTTCCAGGCCAGCTGGGGCTGCAGGGAACTCTGTCTCAAAAAGACCAAAAAGAAAGAAAGGTAGTTGAGAGACTAGAGAGATGGCTCAGTGGTTAAGGGCATTGGCTATTCTTGCAGGGGACCCAGGTTTGGTTATCAGTACCCACATGGAAGCTAACAACTTTCTAACTCCAGTTCCTGGAAATCCGATGCCCTCTTCTGGTGTCTGTGGGCACTGCATACACATAGTGCACTTACATATGCGTCGGTGTCGGCAAAACCTTTATATACATGAAAAAAACAAATTTAAAAAAGAACGTAAGCCAGAGGAAGCCAGCCAGTAAGCAGTATTGTTCTGTGGTTTCTGCTTCAGTCCCTGCTTCCAGGTTCCTGCCTTGGCTTCAAGGGCTGTAATCTGTAAGCCAAATAAACCCTTTCCTCCCCTAGATTGTTTTTGGCCAGTGTTTTATCACGCCAACAGAGAAGCAAACAAAACACTTATAGTTAAGGAAAACAACTTCAGGGCCAATATTCATCCCATCTCGGTTGCCAAGTAAAGGCAAGGTGTTTTATCTTCTTTTTTTAAAGACAGGGTCTCCCTGTAACCCCAGGTGGCCTGGAAATCACTATGTAGATCAGGCTGGCCTTGAACTCACAGAGATCCACCTGCCTCTGCCTTCCAAGTGCTGGGACTAAAGGTGTGCCCCACCATACCTGGCTGGGCAAGGTGTTTTTTCAGGAATTCTTTTAAAAGAAAAAAAAAATTTTTTTTGGTCTTCTTGAGACAGGGTCTCCCTGTAGCCCCAGCTGTCCTGGAACTCACTATGTAGACCAGGCTAGCCTTGAACTCACAGAGATCCACCTGCCTCTGCCTCCCAAGTGCTGTTATTTTTTAAAAAGTAATAAAAGTGCACCCATGTCATGCAATGCCCACAGAGGTCAGACAAGGGTTTTGTATACCCTAGAACCAGAATTATGAACAGTTGTTAGCTGCCACATGGGTGCTGGGAATCAAAGCCAGGTCCTCTGCAAAAGCAGTCAGTGGCCCTTAACTGCTGAGCCATCTTTCCAACCCCTTTTTCAGGAACTGTTTGTTATATGACACAGTCAGGGACTCTGTTTCCTGAGTTTAGGCAGGATAGCTGATCTACAATCAGAGCACTGTTGTACCCCTACAGTCATGACTATTTTCATGTTTGACAGCCATTTGTTAATATCAATCACTTTATTAAAAATCTATAACAAGGAGGGAAAGATGGCTCAGCAGTTAAGAGCACTGACTGCTCTTGTAGAGGACCCAGGTTCGATTCCCAGCAACTACATGGCGGCTACAAACCGTCCTTAACTCCAACACTCCCAGGGGACTCCAACACTGTCTTCTCACCTCCAAGGCATTGCATGACATGGGTGCACTCACATACATACAGGCAATATACTCATACACATAAAATTAAAATTTAAATAATTTTTTTAAATCTGTAACAAAAAGTGGGCATTTGAAAATTTCTGATTAGTATGTTCACAGTTGACTATTATGTATCAGATGGCAACCTGCCATTACCTCTTCCCAGCTGAGGGAAAGGGGGCCTTTCTGCTTGTTCTCCCATTCCCTTTCCACAAGATTAAGGTGAAACAAATTATTCCTCACCGCTTTCCCCAAGCTAAGAACTTATCTGAAGTTACAGTCTCATTGACTTGGATGAGTCTCTAATACTCCTGGGAGTAAAAGAAAGGGGAGTGGTGGTTGGCAATAAAGAGGGGGACTAAAATGGAAGTTTCCTATCTTCCTTTCTCTTTGAATTATGTATGCAAGTTCTCCATGTATGTGAGTCCATTGGACAGCACAGAAGATGGCTAGCATTTCTCAAGAAGATCCTCTGGATCACTCAACAATCAAAGACTGTCCCTGGAAGATACTGTCAAGAATGTCCAGAAGCCCAGCCTGAGATCTCCTAGCTTAGAGAGCCCAGAAAGTAACAATGTATATAATACATAAGTAAGAGAGCTGACATCTGGCTACCTACCACAATGGGAGAACAGTTACTGAAGGAAGCAGAGAAGGGCCACTTCAAGGACAGTCTTGCAAAGAACATTCTTTTTCTTTCTTCTTTTTCTTTTTTTTGGGGGGGGCGGGGTTCTTTTTGAAACAGGTTCTCCCTATAGCCCCAGCTGGCCTGGAACTCACAGAGATCCACCTGCTTCTGCCTCCCAAGTGCTGGGGCTAAAGGCGTGTGCCACCATGCCTGGCTTGCTTTCTCTTTTTTCTTTTCTTTTATGTGTATGAGTGTATTGACTGTGTGTATGTGAGTGCACCTGTGTGGTGCAATGCCACGGAGGTTAGAAGAGGGTTTCAGATTCCCCTGGAACTTGAGTTAAGGACAGTTCATAGCTGCCATGTGGGTACTGGGAATCAAACCCTGGTCCTCTACAAGAGCAGTCAGTGCTCTTAACTGCTGAGCCATCTCTCCAGCCCCCAATCTTTCTCTTTTTTTCATCCTCACTTAAGAAGAAGGGAGCCTTGATGGACAATAAATGTAAAAAACACCCTAATTGGGATTCTGAGGCTCTTTGAAACACATGTAAACCTGTTAGGATGAAATTTAAAATCGGTGTTATTTTTTTTAATTTAAGGGATACATGAGGGTGAATATGATCAAAATGCATTAATAAATCTATGAAAATATTATAATATGAACCCCCCCCCGAAAAAAAAGAAGAAGAAGGGAGCCAGGCATGGTGGCATAGGCCTTTAATCTCAGCACTCAGGAGGCAGAGGCAGGTGGATCTCTGTGAGTTCAAGGCCAGCCTGGTCCACATAATGAGTTCCAGGATGGCTGGGGCTACAGGGAGACCCTATTTCAAAAAAAAAAGGGAAGAATAGGGAATAACGTCATCAACACTTCTAAGCTATTGTAAGATACAAGTTCACTTGCACTAAAAGAACAAGAAAATCTATGAAATAAATAAAACATTAAATATTTTGAGTAATCCAGCTGAAGTTTCAGTATTTGGAATGAGATTGGAGAAATAATTTCTGTTGTTTAAGCCACACAGTCTGTGATTTTTTTTTATAGCAGATAGAGTGATTAAGGAAGTCACTGAAGGGAAAATTATTGTATACTATTGCGACAGGGTCATGTTATGTAGCCCAAGCTGACCTCAAACTCTTGATCCTCCTGCCTCCACCCCCTAAGTGCTAGAACTGTAAGTGTGTGCTACCAGCTATGATCACATACTTTCTGAAAGATCACTTTCGCTGAGTGTGTAGAAAGGAATGGAAGACGATGAGTAGTTTCAGGAACACAAAGCCAGAGGTGACCATAACTTAGCTACAATCACAGCAGCAGAAGCCAAAAAAAAAAAATGAATGCATGCAAGAGGCATTTAAGAGATGATAGGATTTGGGGAAAGTGGAAATCAAGCAGAATGCTCATTTGAATAGTTGCTGGCTGATGATACCATCATTCACAGAGACAGAAAACACTAAAGGAAAGCAGACTTTTTTGAGAAAAAGCATTTTTCAGTGGGGAAAATAGAAATGAGTCATTTTAGACATGCTCAACTTGGGACATCTAGACACATCAATATCTATCTGGAAATTTGTAAATGTAACTTTAAGGACAGGGCTAGGCTGGAGATAAACATGCTGGGTATTGTTGGTATAAGGTGATTATTGAAGTCATGGGACTAGTTGAGATTATATAGGGAGAAAATATGTAGAAATGGTTACTGTCAGAAAGCTGAGGAACATTAAGATTTAGATGTTTAAAAAAAAAAAGTGGGGCTGTCCTAGTTTGTTTCTTCATTGCTGCAACACTCTGATCACTACCAACTTGGGGAGGAAAGGGTTTATTTGTCTTACATCTCCCAGGTCGCAGTTCATCAGGGAGCCCAAGGTGGGAACTCAGGGCAGAAACCTGGAAGCAGGAGCTGGATCACAAGCCATGGAGGAATGCTGCTTACTGGCTTGCTCCCCTGGCCCCTGCTCAGCCTGCTTTCTTATGCAACACAGGCCCCTCTGCCCAGGGGTGGCACCACCCACAGTGGGCTGGGCTCTCCTGTATCACTCATCAACCAGAAGATGTCCCACAGACATGGCCACAGGCCAGTCCCATGGAGGCAATTCCCCAGTTGAGGCTCCCTCAACCCAGGTATGTCAAGTTGACACTAAAGCTATCCAGCACAATTGACCCCTTGTCAACTTGACAAACAAATATAATTATTAAACCATAACTGTTCCAATTCTTACCCCAAGATATGTTAACATTAATATCATAACATAAGACAGTATACCCTTAAAAGCCCCATAATCCTTTAAAAAACCCAAATACTTAAAAGTCCACAGTCTTTTTTTAAAGTCTCTTAACTGAGGGCTCCTGTAAAATTCAAAACAAGTACTGTCTTATTTCAAAGGGAAGAATAGGGCACACCTAAGCAAAACCAAAGTCTAGCAAAGTAGCTCAAGGCTGGACATCTGGGATTCACTCATGATCTTCTGGGCTCCAAAGGGTTCTGGCAGCTCCACCTCTCTGACTCTGTCATCCACAGCACACACAGCTTGTCTCGCAGACCCAGGCTGGGCTCCATTCCACACCTGCTGCTGTCCTTGGTGGTTGCCCCACGGTCTGGGCATCTCCAAAAAGCTGGTGTCGCCACTGAAACTGAGGCTGCACCCTCACCAATGGCCTCTTCTGGCCTGTCAGGAGGATGCAATGCTTCAGATTCTCTCCATGACCCTTTCAGTTCTGGGGTCTTCACTGTAACTGAGGCCACACTTTCACCAATGGCTTTTCCTAGCCTCTCAGAATGCCAAGCCTCAGCTGCTCCCCATGACCCCTTCATGCTTTCAATACCAGAACCATGCAGGAGACTCTGACATATTACCAAGCCCTGCTTCCAGCTAGAGATGGAGGCTTGGGTCCCCTGTGTGCTGACCCTGAGGAAATACCTTCCAGAAGACTTCACCACAGTGATGCTGGTCTCTTGTTACTTAGCTGATTTTTCAGCCCCAGCTAACCAGCATCAGTTGTCCCAGTAAGGCAAAGCTTTTTCTTCAGGTTCTGGTCTCTTCTTAATCACAGCTGATTCTTTGGCCCCAGCCGACCAGACCCCACAGATTCTCAATTCAAAATATCAAATGAACAGCCTTAATAGTCTCCACTTCCCTTGAAGCTTCAGAAGCCAGGCCTCCATCATCCACAACTCTTTCAGCATAGCTGTTCCAAGCTCCACAGCAACAAACTCTGAGCACTCAATGGCTTTTTCAGCCTAAGGTTCTGAATGCTTCCACAATCCTCCTAAAAACACCATGGTCAGGTCTGTCACATCAATACCCCACTCCTGGTATTAGTTTCTGTCCTAGTTTATTTCTTCATTACTGTGACAAAACACTCTGACCACCACCAACTTAGGGAGGAAAGGGTTTATTTGTCTTACATCTCCCAGGTCACAGTTCATCAGGGAGCCCAAGGTAGGAACTCAGAGCAGAAACCTGGAGGCAGGAGCTGGATGGAGCACAGGCCATGGAGGAATGCTGCTTACTGGCTTGCTCCCCTGGCCCCTGCTCAGCCTGCTTTCTTATGCAACACAGACCCATCTGCCCAGGGGTGGCACCACCCACAGTGGGCTGGGCCCTCCCACATCACTCATAAATCAGAAAATGCCCCATAGACATGGCCACAGGCCAGTCCTATGGAGGCGATTCCCCAATTGAGGCTCCCTCAACCCAGGTGTGTCAAGTTGACACTAAAGCCATCCAGCACAAGGGGAGGGGGGGTTGGGTTGGGTATAGTTTATCATGTGTGGGGCCGTAAATCCAATCCCCAGCACCACAGAAAAAGGGGAGCTAAACTTAGGATAAACTCAACTTAATGGATTCCATCACAACAACTGAAATCTATGGGTCATAAACTCCTTGTCCCCCAGGCCAATGAGCTGATCTTCCCTTTTCTCTTTCCTCTTCTCCTCTCTTCCTCTTTCCCTCCCCTCCCCTTTCCTCTTCTCCCTTCTCCCTCCCCTTCTTCCTCCCATTCCCTTCCCTCCTCCTCCTCCTCCTGCTCCTCTTCCTCCTCCCTCTCCTTTTTCCTCTCCCCTCTGTCATCTCCTCTCTCCCCTCTTTTCTTCCCTCCCCTTCTAGCTGACCCCAAGTACTGGGATTGAAGGCATGCACCACCATGCTTGGCTCAGACGAGTGATTCGAAACTGTGTTCACCAGATTATCAATGCCAGTTGATAGGAATTTGTTGGAAATACAAGTTTTGGAACCCAGCCCTCAAAAATTCAGTATCTGGGTCAGAAATGCTGATGTGTGGTCTTGCAATGTTTAGTTAAGTTCTCTGGATGATTCAGGTGTTCATTAAAGTTTTAGAATCACCCCATTAGACAGTGCTTATATGGTGCCTAACAGTCATTCTTGTAGAAAAAAATTTTTTGTTAAACATTTTTATTTGAATCTATTACTATATTTTGTAAAGTTGTCTGAGCGTAAACAGCAGGATTTTGTCACTATCCCGCATCTTTTATAATCATTGGGCTTACCTTGGTTTTTTTGTTTGTTTGTTTGTTTGTTTGTTTGTTTGTTTATTTGGTCTTTTAAAGACAGGGTCTCCCTGTAGCCCCAGCTGGCCTGGAACTCACTATGGAGATCAGGTTGGCCTCCATCTCACAAAGATCTGCCTGCCTCTGCCTCCCAAGTGCTGGGATTAAAGGACTGGGCCACCATGCCCTGCAATCTTACCTCAGTTTTAATATCCCTGCCTACCACTGACCAAAGAACTAACCACTTACCAACATTTCCTCTATTGGGGATGCCCTTTTTATCTTTGTAACTTTTGCTTATTTGTAGCATCTAACTATCCATGCCTTCTGCTACCTAATAGCTTTTCTGTGTGTACCTTTTCAGCTTTTTCATCCAACCACCAACTGAACAACTCTTACATCTGACAGTTTAAATTCTTGATACGTATTGTTGGTGCAAATGCAAACTGGTACAACTTAGGGAGGTAATTTGGCACCACTTACCGAAAGAACAAAAATGTAGCATTTGGCCCAAATAATTCCACTTCTGGGAATTGATCCTATGACCCTATTTGCACATACATAGAAGTGTGATCTCTCCCCCACCTCAGCCAGAAGCCACTTCACTTGACCCTGTCCCAATCAATGAGACACCAGTTACCTACCTAGGTCACTCAGGGCCTCGCTATCCTTGCCTGCCAGTTGGAAGCCACTGAATCCTGTCAATCTGTTCTGTTGGAGGCCAAGTGTGGATCTCCCAATCGGCCCTCCTCACACCTCCAGCGGCTGGTCCCACCCCACAGCACACTGTCATCAGTTGAAGGCAGTTGTGGAAACTCCCTCGACCGCAGCGTCACCCACACCCGCCCCAGCACAGGCCTAGCCTCTCTGTTCTCTCCTTCCTACCTTCCTCGCCCTCTTCCCCTCCTCGGTGGGAAAGGAGGACCGAGCGGCCTCCAGGGCACAGCGACGGTGGCCCTGACCCTTTGGCGGCTGTCCGCCGGTGGGCGGAGCTCGGGCGGGCTCTGGGGGAGGGCCCTGGGAAGGGGTGGGGCCGGCGGAGTGTTGCCGTTGCCGCGGCCGCCTCAGCAGCGGGAAGCGAGGCCCTTGCCTGGGGTGGCCGGCCCCTCGCGCGTGGCTCACGCGGGCCCGTAGCCATGGAGGACTTCATCGTGATCTCCGACGACAGCGGCTCCGAAAGCTCGGCAGGGACCCGCTCGGGCCGGGCGCGGAGGCTGCGCCGGGCCCTGTCGCGGACCCCCGGTGCGCTGCCCCGCCGGACAGTGGTAAGTGAGCCAGCCGCCGCTCGCCACGCCTCACGGGGTCGACCGTGCGCCTCCGCGGGGCCTGGGCGTCGCGACCCTCGCTCGGCCCGTTCCCCGCCGCAGCTAGCGGCTTCCCGCCTTGCCGCCCGGCGGCCTCGGGCCTCAAGGCGGCGCAGGGCAGGACGGCAGGCCTCGGGCTCGTCGGCTCTGAATCCCCCGGGGCTGCGCCGCCGAGCTGGCCGCACACATGGGGGACACCCTGCGCGGTGCGGGCTGCCAGCGGCCGCGACGGGGGGGGGGGTCCCGG
>NW_008350126.1:846561-861682 GCF_000622305.1 Nannospalax galili | reverse complement strand
GGGGGGGGGGCTCCAGGCGCGGGCGTCCGCGGAGCCGGGGGGCACGGAGAGGAGGTGGGGGTCCTGGCCAGGCCGCAGCCGCCGCCCGGACCTCGAGGCTGGCGCGGGAGCGCGTAATTGTTTGGCTTGTGGTGGGCACAGATGTGTGCAGGGAGGTAACAGGAGCCCCGGCTGAGCTGCGAGGGAGGGAAGCGCCACCCCTGGCCGGCTGATGGCCGCGCTCCAGGGCCTGCTTTCCCAGCCAGGGGCCGGATTTTGGGGTTGTGAAGGGCAGATTCATTTTGCTTAGCAAACACGTACGAAGCCCCAAGGGAAGCGGGGGACGGGCACTAGTGCCTTTGTTTTTCTTTCTGGCCCATTTCATCTTTGTCTTTGCTCCTTGAAAGTGGTGAATAAAATATTTGTGGTCACTGCCTTTCCAGACCTCCACAGAAATTTAGTGAACTCCTGTGACCCAGATGTTCTAGGGACTGGGAATACAGAAAATACATCAGTAGAGGGCCCCTGGCCTAGAAGATGACCTATTCAACAAGTGTTTGTTGGGTACCTACTCGAGGGGTGGTAGGTGGACAGCTTTCTATCAGTGTCCCAAGGTCATACGCCATAAATACAAGAAATACCAAGCTGCTGTTATGTGTACTGATCTTACAGTTTAAGGAAAACACCCTGCCTCTTATATAAATCTTCCTTTGAGACAAGTCCCTAGCTTCTGCTCCCTTTCCAGAAAGTTTTTTGCAGTCCCAAAGCCTCCATTGTGATCCTCTTCCTTCTGTGTCCCAGGTACGATGCTAAGGTGCTTACTACAGAAGGAATGGCAGGTCAACCAGTTAATGGTAGAATATGTGCTGCCATAGTGAGCACAAAACCAGTTAGCATTGAATGTTATGTTGCCATGGTACAAGCAAGGAGTCTCAGTACATCTCAGTAAAGAGCTTAGTTAAGGAGTCGGACAAACTTTCAAGGGAGAAGTGACCCAACTTCATGAGTGGATGTACCTAGCTAGTTCTGTGGCATATTGGGTGAAAGAAAAGTTGAAAGCAGTTCAGATGAATGATTAACGAGCCAGTTCCAGGTGACAAAATAGTAAATTCGTTTGGGACCTACTGGAATTCAATGGCTGCTAATATTAGGAAAATAAAGGTGGTGTGATCAATTTGGATGTGTTGACTCCAAAGAAAAGTAAGAACTGATGAGATTTGGCAGTTATCAAAATAGGAGTATAGGAGTATAGAATGCCTAATAATGATTGAGGTCATTAGGGAAAGAGTATATAGAGGGAAAAGGGTGGAAGAAGGTAAATACTGTGAGATAACTCACTAATGCCTTTTCTCTGGGTTTCTCTTTCCTACTGCTTCTCTCCCATTGTGTTCTCTACTGGCTTCCATTCCATTTTATCTGTTGCCCCTCATCTCTACCCAACTTCCTTCAATGTACATGTATCCTTACCTGCATCTGTTGTGGTTGCTTGTACACATGTGCATGTGGACTCTTTCACCACTTCCCTACCATGTACCACCCAATCAAGCATTTTCTTCTTGAACCTTTTAAGTAGAAATGAAGGAAGGGCTGGTCATGGTGGTGTATCCTGCAGTCCCAGCACTCTGGAGGACTGGAGGATAAGAGATTCAGGGTCATCAAGTACATAGCAAGTTAGAGGCCAGTCTGGGCATCATGAGACCATGTCTCAAAAAGACCAAAAGAAAGGGGGGGGCAGAGAAAGAGGGAGGGAGGGAGGAAGAAAGAGAAAGAAGGAAGGGGGGAGGAACCATTCCAAAGAACAGTACTTAGTTTAAATCTTACTTCTCCAGATATGTATTACAACTTTCAAAAAGCTCCAAGCTTCTGTTTTTAATCTTTTTTTTCAAATTTAGTAAGGATGGATAGGACAACTATATAAAAGATCAGAGAGAGATTTGCAAGATTGAAAAGCCCACAACATGGTTATGGTTTTCTAACTTTTTCCTGAAGGCTCTGATGTCAGAGAGACCTCTGTTCAAATTAAGATCCTCCTTTAGGCCTGTGGAGAGATGGCTCCAGAGGACCCAGGTTGGATTCCCAGTACCAACAGGGTGGCTGGCAGCCCTCCACTGTTTGTAACTCCAGTTCCAGTGGATCTGAAGCCCTCTTCTGACCTCCACAGGCATTGCACACAGGAGCATTTACATACATGCAGGCAATACACTCATACACATAAAATAAAAATTAAAAAAAAATTTTAAAAAAAGATCCCCCATAGCAGCTATGTTAGCTTTAGCAAGTTTTCTAAGGATTTCAAGCCTGAAAACATTAATACCTACTTACCTGCTAGGAGTGTCATGAGTTTTTTTGTTTGTTTGTTTGTTTTTTTGAGACAGGGTCTCCCTGTAGGCCCAGCTGTCCTGGAACTCACTATGTACACCAGGCTGGCCTTAAACTCACAGAGGTCCACCTGCCTTTGCCTCCTGAGTGCTGGAATTAAAGGCGTGCACCACCACGCCCAGCCCCATCATAAGATTTTTAATGAAGTGATGTAAGGAAACTATCTAGCATAAATGGTAGTTTTTGTTATCTATGGTTTGACTCTGAAATGTCTCCCACAGGCTCATGTTCTCAACCCCTCAGTCCCCAGAAGGTGGCACTATTTTGAAGGCTGTTGAGCTTTTAGTAGTCAGGCGTGATTGACTGAAGTAAGTAATTAGGGGCTGGTCTTTGGAGTAAGTAACGGGTGGCCTTCCCTTAGTACCAGCTGCTCTCTGCTTCCAGGCTGTGATATGAGGAGGCTCCATCACATGCCTGCAGCCATGAACTGTGCATGCCCTTTCCTACCATATGGCACTCTATTGTCTGAAACTGTGTGCCAAAATAAACCTTTCCACTTTTGAGTTGTTCGGTCAAATACTCTGTGACAGGAATACAAAAGTAAAGAAAATCAAAAAATATACTTCAGGGGGCTGGAGAGATGGCTGAGAGGTTAAGAGCACTTACTACTCTTCCAGAGGACCTAGGTTCAGTTCCTAGCACCCATATGACAGCTAAGAACCATCCATAACTCCAGTTACAAATGGTCTGATACCCTCTTCTGGCCTTCATGGGCATTGCACACATAGGTGTTTTTACATACATGCAGGCAAAACATTCATACACATAAAATAAAAATTAACTTTAAAAATTTAAAAACAAAAAGTATAGTTCATAATATCATTTCTCTTCAATACACACTCTAATGTTCCCTGTCCTTCCTAGTTACTGTCATTTACTTACCTGTTAGTTTCCTGCCTATCTCTTCTCAGGATAGCTCCACTGCCATCTTATTCATCTGTGGTCTCCAGTGTTAGAAGTGGTACTCAGAGCTGGGTATGACTCAAAAAGAAAAAAAAGAACAGTACTGGTACTCAGTATTTATTAAATAAATGAATTATAAGCAAGGAAAACATGTCATTTATCCAAATAGGCCCCACCTCCCAATCCTACCATCAAATTATGAATCCATCAAGGACTTAATTCATTGATGAAGTCAGAACCGTCATGATTCAGTTTATTTATTAAAAGCCCATTACCTGACAATGAAACCCCTGACATATGAACATTTGGAAACACTTTTAGGTTTTTTTGTTGTTGGTTTTTTGTTGGTTTTTTTCTTTTTTTTTTGTTTTGGTCTTTTTGAGACAGAGTCTCCCTATAGCCCCAGGTGGCCTGGAACTCACTATATAGACAGGCTAGCCTCCAACTCACAGAGATCCACTTGCCTCTGCCTCCCAAGTGCTGGTATTAAAGGCATGCACCACCATGCCCAGTTTTTTTTAAAATAACTTTAAAATCATTTTAATTACCAAATAATTTCTACTTAATTTCTTTTTTAAAATATTTTATTATTTTTTTTATTTTATATGTATGAGTGTTATGCTTGCATGTATGTGAGTGCACCCATGTCGTGCAATGCCCGCGGAGGACAGAAGAGGCTGTCAGATCCCCTGGAACTGGAGTTACAGACAGTTGTTGGCTGCAGTGTGGGTGCTGGGTTTCCAACCTGAGTCTTCTGCAAGAACAGTCAGTGTTCTTAATCGCTGAGCCATCTCTCCATCCCCTTTTTTTACATTTAGTGCGTGAGCGTGTGTGTTTGTGTGTGTGTGTGTGTGTGTGTGTGTGTATGAGAGAGAGAGAGAGAGAGAGAGAGAGAGAGAGATTGAGAGAGAGATTGAGATTTCTTTTTTAATTGGAATTAGGACCGTGAGATGCCTCAACAGGTACAGGCACTTGCCAACAAGCTTAACAACCTGAGTTCCAACCCCAGCACCAACATGGTGAAGAAAGAGAACCAACCTCTGCAAGTTATCTGTTCTTACCTCCACATGTGTACCATGGCATGTACTCACACATACAAACATACACACACACACACACACACACACACACACACACACACACACACACAAATTAATGAATGTATAAAAAATTGGAATTATACTAAATTTAACCTAAACCTAAAGTTTAGCTGGGTTTGGTGGTGCGTGCCGTTAATCCCAGAACTCAGGAGACAGAAGCAGGTGGATCTCTGTGAAATAGAGGCCTGCCTGGTGTACATAGTATGTTCCAGGCCAGCTGGGGAAACTGTAAAAAGACCAAAAATAAAAGCACCCCAGAGTTTGTAAAGTTTTCCTTAATGTAGTGGGATATAAAATTGTACCAATTTAGAGTCGTATGAATTGGAGGCAAAAAAATATAATACTGTCTTCTTGATCAGAAACATAATATAACTTTCATTTTATGGGTTTCCTTCTTACCAGGTAGGAAAATTCAGTTTCCTTTGTCTAAGTCCTGTACCTTACTTATTAGGTAACTAATGTTTTGATTCTGAATGATTGCTTGCTGTGTAGTGTTGAGCATGTTAATCATGATGAGTGTCACATAGTAAGACTAGCTGGCATTTATGTTGAGTGATTTGCTTGGATTAATTCCTGTAATAGCCACTGCAACCCAGGTACTATTAGTATCACCCTTTGATAGATAAGGAAACTGAGATAATGTGCTTACTGGTAGAGCAGATCACTACCACAGATCTCAGTTTTTAAAATATTAGGGCAAACTTGCTAACTTTAATTCTTATTTTTAAAAACTTACTTTAAAATCTTAGAAGCCTGGTATTGTGGCTCATGCCTGTAATCCTAGTACTCAGAAGTCTGTGAAAGGAGAGTGGTGACTTTAAGGCCATCTTGGGCTACATAGCAAGACCCTATCTCAAAAAAAAAAAAAAAAACCACATACACTCTTGTAAAAAAGACCCCCAGAGATTTGTTTTATTTTATATTTACTTATGTAGTGCAGTTTGTGGGTGGGGTGAGGGGACAACTTTGAGGGTCCTGGGGATCAAACCCAGGTCCTCAGGTTTGGCAGCAAGCACCTTTACCCACTTAACCATCTCACTAGCCCAACCTCAGAGTTTTTTAAGCCCCCACCCCAATTTTTTTTTGTCTTTTTGATAAAGGGTCTCCCTGTAGCCCCAGCTGTCCTGGAACTCACTATGTAGACCAGGCTGGCCTCCAACTCACAGAGATCCACCTGCGTCTGCCTCCTGAGTGCTAGGACCAAAGGTGTGCACCACCACGCCCAGCCCCCAAAATATTTCTTATTTATTATTTTTAAATTTTTTTTCAGGCCTGGAGAGATGTCTCAGAAGTTAAGAGCATTGGCTACTCTTGCAGAGGACCCGGGTTCAGTTCCTAGCACCTTCATGGCAGCTTACAATCTGTAACTCCAGTTCCAGGGCCTCTGTCACCCCTTCTGGCCTCTGCAGGCAGTACAAGCATGGGTGCAATTACATGTAGGCAAAACACTCATGCACATAAAATAAAAATAAATTAAAATTTTTTAATATATTTTGAAAAATCAGTTTATCTTTGTTCCCTTGTCCAATATTTTAACTCAGCCTTATTTGTAGCTATATCCTCAACAACTGGTTTGGTGCCTGAACATAGTAAGTTTCAGTATTTGTTTGCAGAGAAACAATTTTTTTAATTTTTTATTATTTTTTGTATGTGCATGAGTGTTTTGCTTGCATGTATGTAAATACACCCATGTGTGCAATGCCAGTGGAAGTCAGAAGTGGGCATTGGATGCCCTGGAACTGGAGTTACAGACAGTTGTTAGCCACCATGTGGTTGCTGGGAACCAATCCTGGGTCCTCTATCAGAGCAGCAAGTGCTCTTAACAGCTGAGCCATCTCTCCAACCTGAAAAACAATTCTTTTTTTATTATAACTTTTATTTTATGTGTATGCGTGTATTGCCTGCATGTCAGTGCACCCGTGCCATGCAATGCCTGAGGAGGACAGAAGAGGCTGTCAGATCCCCTGGAACTGGAGTTACGGACAGTTGTTAGCTGCCATGTGGGTGCTGGGATTTGAACCCGGGTCTTCTGCAAGAATAGCCAGTGTTCTTAACCACTGAACCATCTTTCCAGCCCATGAAAAAGAATTCTTACTGGTGGTTTTCTTTTCTTTTCTTTTCTTTTATGTGTATGAGTGTATTGCCTGCATGTAGGTAAGTGCACCCGTGTCATGCAATGCTTGTGGAAGACAGAAGAGGCTGCCGGAGCCCCTGAAACTGGAGTTATGGACAGTTGTTAGCCGCCATGTGGGTGCTGGGATTTGAACCCGCGTCTTCTGCAAGAACAAATGTTCTTAACTGCTGAGCCATCTCTCCAGCCCTTATTGGTGGTTTTCTAAGGAATCCTTTCCTGTTGAAAAGTTATGTTCCAGTTATATCAAAATATTCTGTATAAAAAGGAAAGCCAAGGAGTAAATATAACAGCTGTCTCACACTTAATTTATATGTGTGGGTGCATGTTTGTGTGTGTACAGGTATACATATATGTTCAAGTCTATGTACCCATGTGTACATATGGAGACCAGAGGTCACCTTCTGGTGGTGTTCCTCGGGAGCTATTCACATTGGGTCTTGAGGGGTTTTTTTGTTTTGTTTTGTGTTTTTTTTTAACATTTTATTTATTTGTGAGTGTGTGTGTGCATCACAGTGTATGGTGTGAAGGTCAGGGTACTACCAGAGTTTGTTCTTTCCTTCTACCATGTGGGTCCCTGGGATCAAACTCAGGTCATCAGGTTTGGCCTTTACCCACTGAGCCATCTCATCAGGCCCCATTGAAACAGGGTCTCTCAATTGGGACCCCAGACTAAATGACTAGGGTAGTCTATTTGGTCAGGAAGCCTCAAAGGTCTGCTGATCTCTACCTCCTTAGTGCTCGATTACAGGCAGACACCATCACATCTGGCTTTTTACATGGGTGTTTGGGTTCAAACTCAGGTCCTCACATTGTGTGACAATTGTAACTGAGCTATCGTCCAGCTCCCTAGACTTAATTTCTTATGCAGATGTTTAGAACTAAAAATAGGGATATTTCACAGAATATAAAGCAAAATTTACCTGTATTTTGAATTTTAAATATTATATATGTAATTAAGTTTTATCATAAATCAAGATTGGCTGCTGTGTAAGCCTCTAAATCATTTCCTGTGTCCTCATTCAGTCTAGGTTGCCTTTGGGAAATTGGAGGGTCTACCAACAGACAAAGATAGATGTCCCTCTTTGGAGAGGAATTTAGTTTTGTATATTTTGTATTATCTATCTAGTAAAATATTCCTTTATTCCAATGTGTCTTTTAATAATTGTTTTATTAAGGTATAATTCCATATAATAAAATGTATCTATACAAATCCTTGGATTATACAACCACCATAACTAATAAAACATTTGCTTCATACCAAAAGGAATCCCTGTTCCTTCTAGTAGGTTTTTTGTTGTTAAGGTTCACAGTCATATCATTTGGAAAATTTTCCCCACATTGAATTATGAACTTATAAATAGAAGTAAGAAATTAAAGGGCTTGTGTAAGAACCTGAACCTGCCCATTTCTACTGTCAGGCTAGCTATAGATTTTGTGTGTATTACTCCAGAAAATATTTCTATATGTATTCACAAATATATTTAAGTGTCTAATTCTTTTCTAATGGACTTGTACCAATTTTTTTTTCTTTGAGACAGAGTCTCATGTAGCTCAGGCTGGCCTCAAATTTGCTGTACAACTGATGATGACCTTCTCTTCTGATTCCCCTGCCTCTACTTCCTGAGTGTTGAGATTGCAGGTGTACACCACTATATTGGGTTTATGTGATACGGGGATCAAACCCAGGGCATCATGTCTCCTAGGCAAGCACTGTGCCAGTTGGGGTACAAACCTAACCCTGGAGTTGTGCTGCTAACTTTTAAAAATCATCACTTAATCATTTTAGGCATTTAAATAAATATCACTATCTCATTTCAGACTATAGAACATTTTGTTTAACATCATTATTCCCACTATACACTGGTTCCTGTCACATGGTAAATAACCATTTTAAAAAATGTCAACTGTGTGTTATTCTGACATAAAAATTATTTAACTAGCCCTTTATTTTTATTACATGTGTATGTGTGAATGACTGCATATATATATGTACATATACCACATGCATGCCTGCTGTCTATGGAGTCTAGAGAGGGCATCAGATCCTCTGGAATGAGTTACAGGTAGTTGTGAGCTGCCATGTGGGTGCTGGGAATCAAACCCAGATCCTCCACAGGAGCAATTGCTCTATACTGTTAAGCCATATCTCCAGCCCCTGTTCCCTTTTTTTGTTGTTGTTGTTTTTTATTTTTGTAAAAGGGACCAGGTTCCCGACCTGGTCCCTTATTTTTAATTTTTTTCAATTTTATTTTTATTTTTGGCTATTGAAGACTATGATAAAATGAACTCTCTTACATGTTACTAAGAATGGTTATAAGAACAGTTCCTTACAGTGGAATATGTGTTTATGAATTTAATATATGCCATTTATATTAGCTATTTTCCTTGTTGCTGTGATAAAATACCTGACAAAAGCAACTTAAGGGAGAAAGAATTTATTTTGGGCTTATGGTTTCAGAAACTACAGTCCATCATGTAGGGAAAGCATAGTAGCTGGAGTACTTTGGTGGATGCCAGTGGGAGTTTGCAGTCTAGCTTCATCAATCTTGGTGGAATAAGAAGCAGATAAAATGGGACTAGATGCAGGGCCAGACCATTTATCATGAAGATGTTCCCCCATTGACCCACCTCCACCAGCCATACCCTACAAGCTCACAGAACAGTACCACCAGTTAGGGACCAATTGTTGAAACACACAAGCCTATGGAAGATGTTTCACACTCAAACCATAACACTGTTGTTTTGAGCATTATATCATTCTTTATGAGATCCTGGTATTTGATCCTCAAAATTAGGCTTGCAAAAATCCTTTCTTCATAAATAAAATATATTTGTGCATAAAGACTCTGAAATGAATTTTCTGAGGTTCTGGTATTTAGATATGGCACCTCAATCCCATAATTCAGATGTGTTCGTTCCAGGCTTTGAATAGGAAGTTGACAGAATCAAGGCCAAGTGAGCTACATTTTAGTGAGAATGGCAATAGCAGTGACAGCCATATGTAGCAGCAGTAAATGTGTCAGTAGCAGAGCATGCCTCTGTGCTTTGACCAGGGTAATAGAATATCAGTGCCCACTGGCAACCACAAGGCAAAGTTGTTGTTCTACTTTGCCTTCAACTGCTGTGACAAAACATTCTGACCACTACCAACTTGGGGAGGAAAGGGTTTATTTGACTTACATCTCCCAAGTCACAGTTTATCAGGGAGCCCAAGGTAAGAACTCAGGGCAGGAACCTGGAGGCAGGAGCTGAAGCACAGGCCGTGGAGGAATGCTGCTTACTGGCTTGCTCCACTGACCCATGTTCAGTCTGCTTACTTATACAATACAAAGAAGCCTGCACAGGGGTAGCACTGCCCACAGTGGGCTGGGCCCTCCCACATCACAGCTCCACAAATGGCTTGAAGGACAGCACATGAGACCCTGCCTCTTCCCAAGGATATGCAAATAGTTAAATGCTGGGAGTAGCTTCTTTACTGGGGTAGCTACCCATAAGTTGACTTGTGTTTCTGTAAGTAACTTCTGTTAAATTCATTGGTTTACTAAGCTAGACTTGGGTAGAATTGTTCTTTTAGTTTGTCATTGGTATCCTGCCTTGGGTGAATAGACATTTATTCACATCTCCCCAGGAAAAGTTAACACAATATGAGTGACAGAACCAAAGATGAGTTGGGGAGGAGCTTTGTCATGCTGTGGGTAATGAGGCATTTATCATTTGTTTCATCCAAGATACTATCTAGGTACCAAGGATACAAAATGCGAAGAAGTTTCTTTCTAAGTGGGAGAGGGGAAATCATCAAGCATTCTACAAAGTGCTCTGTGATATGCTAATGTATAGGGGGCTGTGGAATCATCAAAGAAGGGAGTAGTTAACTCTCTTCAAGATTTTGACCAGTGCAGCTGGTTTCTACATCTTACCTATGAATCTTCCTTAACATGCATGTTAAAGTTCTCTTTCAGACACTAGTTAAAAAATCAGGCAAAAGGCTAGATGTGGTTAACACATACCTGTAATCCCACTACTAGGGAGGCTGAGACAAGAAGATTATAAGTTTGAGGCCTGCATGGGCTACATAGAACCTGTCTAAAAAGAAGAAAAACAAAATTATACAAAAAATATTTTTATTTATTTACTTTTATTTCATGTATGACTGTATGCCTGAATGTATGTAAGTGAACCCCACAGAGGACAGAAGAGGATCTCGGATCCCCTGGAACTGGAATTATGGACAGTTGCTAGCTGCCATGTGAGTGCTGGAATTTGAGAGAGGGTCTTCCACAAGAGCAACCAGTGCTCTTAACCACTAAGCCATCTCTCCAGTCCCAAGAAAAAAATTTTTTAAGAAAAAAATCAAGTAGATAGGAGAGAGAAATCTACTCTTGACAATACAGACTCTGAGTTCACTGCTCCTTTAACTGAACTCCTCATTTTCACAACTTAAGTGTCATAAAGTTGAAATTTTGTGGTCTTGAAATTGGTGGGATGGCTAAAGAAAAATTAGAGCTCTCTAGAAACAGGTGGACCACAGGCATGGTAAATTCCAAAACTGGAGTGTAATCTCTACCCAAATCCTTGGCTAAATGCCAAATTATTCAGGCAGACTGGGAAGCCCTCTCCTACAAGGAGCCTCTGTAGAACAGAGCAGCTGGAAACCTTGAGAACAAGGATATCAGTACCTACATCACACAGGGGAGGAAAGCTTGCAGTTAAGTCCAAGTGGATTGTCAAGGAGAGCTTAGTTTCAACTGTGAGTTGCAATCTCACACAGAGCTGTGTAACTGAAGGTGGGGACCGTGAAGTATTTGGCAATAGTAAAATGTTTAGAAACACTCAGTGACCAAAAATAAATTCACAATTAATTGTATAATGAATCTGATAGTTTCTGGTAGTACTTGTTCTTGTTAGATCCCAAGACATCCCTGCAGCCTTGTTTCTGAACACAAGGCATGCTCTATTTTTTTTAATTTTATTATTTTTATTTTTTATGTGTATGCATGTATTGCCTGCATGTAGGTAAGTGCACCCATGTCATGCAATGCCTGCAGAGGGCAGAAGAGGCTGTCAGGTCCCCTGGAACTGGAGTTACAGTCAGTTGTTAGCTGCAATGTGGGTTCTGGAATTTGAACCCAGGTCTTCTGCAAGAACAGTCAGTGTTCTTAACTGCTGAGCCAGGATTGCTCTTTTTAGTGTGCACACCATCATGCCATGTAGTGCCAACCATCTCTGCCTGAAATGCTTCCACTCAGATTTGAGGCTACTGTATGTTATGAAGAGCTTTCTGCTCTTATACAACCATAGGGGTGAAATTATGGAAAACAGGCTTGTTTTTCAACATTAATTCAACAGCCTTTTATTTAAATGTTTACTTATTTTTAATTTTGTGTATATGTGTGTGTATGCATGCATAGGGGCGGATATGTGCACATGAATGCCAGTGCCTGAGGAGGCCAGAAGATGAAATTGGATCCTCTGGAGATGGAATTACAGGTGGATGTGAGTGCTGAAAACTGGACTCTGGTCCTCTATAAGAGCAGTATGGGTTTTTCACTACTGAGCCATTTTTTGAGCCCCCTTATTTAGCAGCCTTTAACAAAAATTTTAACAAAACAAGTAGGAAATACTGTATACAAAGCATTGTATGTACCACGCA
Organism: Nannospalax galili; assembly: GCF_000622305.1. Taxonomy (NCBI): domain Eukaryota; kingdom Metazoa; phylum Chordata; class Mammalia; order Rodentia; family Spalacidae; genus Nannospalax; species Nannospalax galili. Next base: position 849,537 of record NW_008350126.1, on the reverse strand, counting down.
CAAAGCACTTTATCCAGCAGTGAAGATTGATTTAATTTTGAAGATTTTCTCAGTGATGTATTCCAGTCTGAAAACAGACTTTTAATATTTTCCTACTGTCATTCCTCAGCATGTATCAAATTAGTTTATCTTTGGATTGTATTGTGTTAGAATGTTTGATTTTAAAAACTGCTGTTTGACTTACTGACTTGAGTTTCATTAAAAAAAAAATCTTCAAATGAATTTTGACTTGAAATTAGGATAGAATTTCCAACAACTTCTGAAATGACCCTAAACCTACTTCTGCTATTTTATATTTATGAATTTATGCAAAGTGGTATTCTCAGCATTGATGACTATAAAAATATCAATGAGAAGGAGAAAAAAATAGGCTTTAAGGGAGAGGGATGAGGGGGTAATAGAATGCATGTGATAAGACAGTGGAAGGGCAGAATACTGAGGATGATGGGCTTTAAGCCTGGATAGTGCCTGGGGCATGGGAATAAGGAGGGAGATGAAAGTTTGACAAAACTAAGAATGTCTTAAGATGCTGTAAGAAAACCTACCATGTAAGCTAATTTTTAAAACTCCAAAATAGTTATATAGAAATTTAATAAACAAACCAAGTAAAAAGTCAATTTTATTTCCTATGTAATATTAAGGAAAATCAGAATTGTTAAATAAACTGAAGTGGTTTTGTTTTTTGTTTTGTTTTGTTTTTTGGAAAACGCTTTCTTTTGAAAGTTTTAATTCAATGTAAGGTAATTTACCTTCAGCTAAAATGATAAGTAGTTAAAAAAGTTTTAATTAATACTAATTTATAGTCAACCATACTGATAAAAAAGAAAATAACTATTACTTTTCTTAAGTCCTTTCATGTGTACATTATTCTATTGATATTTTAACCAAGAAGTTGCTGAGAAAAAAAAATGTATTAGTCACCTGTAAAAAAAAAAACATTGAAAAACCCCTCATCCCGCAGCATCAAATATTCAGCCAAGGTTTAATTCTTTTATTTTTTAAAAAATTATTTATTTAATAACCACATACTTAGAAGAAGCATTTCATTACATCAGCATTGACATATTCAATAACAATTTTCTGAGCTAGGCTGCATCTCTTACAAAATTGGCTGTACATTTTTAGGTTTACAGTTGAATTATTACAGTTATACAATATTGTACTTATTATAAACCCTGTAAGACATAAATTAAATGATGTTTTAACCTTTAAAAAGATCTCCATTTCATTATTAAAATACAGAGTTCCATGCAGAAACTTCATTTTTAATGCAATTGACATTAAGATGTTTGCACATGCGTTTCTAATCTCTATATATCAGATTGTTACTAGTCACAGTCAGTAACTTTCTGAGCTTGGCATCTGAGCATGGATATAAAGTCATCAAGTAGATTTCAATGGATATAAAGTCATCAGGTAGATTTCACTGGTAATGTTTATCACCTCTACTATTTAACATGAAGTAAGTTTTTTTTTAATTTAATAATTATATGATTAGGAGAAGCATTTCATAACAGCTTTAACATATTCAGTATCACACTCCAGAGCAAGGGTACATCTCACAAGTGGGTGCAAGGTTCTAGGTTGAATTAATATAGTTATATATTATTGAACTCAGTATAAGCCCTGTGAGACACAAAATTGGATGAGTTTTTAGCCTTTAAAAAAGGTCTCCATTTCATTTTAGAATATATTGTTCCTTGCAGACAGACTCATTGTTTTTGCTGCTAACACTGAGATGTTGGCACTTGCATCTGTAATCTGTATGTATCTGATTATTACTAGCCATAATCGGGTGCACTTGGATCCTTGGCGCCTGTATGTGTCTATAAAGTCATCGGGCAGATTTCAGTGGTATTGTTTATCACCTCTACTAATTACCATGACATAAATTTCCATGCTTCCTCCTCAAATATAATACATTTTTTAAAAAATTTGTTGATTTTGTGTGTGTATGTATATATATCACACAGAACATCCCAAACCATCTCATTTGACTATATACCCACTTCCCAGATGGCACCCTCCCATAGCCTCCCTCCCCCCACTAGAGCCCTTGTACTCTGATATCCCTGCTACTGTCTGCTGTGTTGTCGGCACCCCCAGCCATTCCCCACTACTTGCCCTTCTAGTGAATCTAGTCAGCCTATCTAGAGGTCTTAGTTTTAGGAGGGCCAGCTGTTCCTCATCTATCAGTAATCAGTTGTCAATATTCCTTTAGATAAGATTGGGGTCTGCTATTCATTTTCCAAGTTCTATGCTGGGTTACTATCTGGGAGTCTCTTGGGCCACCCTGGCCAACAACTCAAAAGAAGGTATCTCCTGTCTGGCATTGTTGCTTGTTATGTAGCCTTTAGCTATGCATGTGGACTCTTAAGAAATTATATTGGCCCCTTTGATCTTTGGAAAGTATAAACTTTCCTTTTGGGTGTTTAAGGCCATACAGTTGGTCCAGATAAACCAATTTATTTTTACTCTTGAGGTCATTTGAGGATCTGTTCCTCAGGGGTCACATGGGCTTGGGAGGAGTCCCTGACTCCTTTCTTTGACCAGTTCCACCTACGTGAAAAGTCAAAAGGTCCTGCTCAACCATGGTTGGCTTCACTTAGAAGCATGGAGGAAATGATTCCTCTGTGTTGACCCTCCTCTTTGTAGACTGGACACTCTTTGTAGACTGGACACTGGTTCAAGTCCATCTGGTGGGGTTTCCTTGGCCTCCTTGATCAAGAGGACAGGTGACCCACCACCACTGCAGGACATTTTGAGAGATGCTCGTAGTCCCCTGGAACTAGTCGACCTAGGAGGGCAAGGAGCAAAAACTGTCCTTTATGTCCCTCTGACCAAATTATTATAGGCCTCAAAGTATGTCTGTTAAACATCCAAGAAGGTTAGTTCCACCAGTCTTGTACTTTTAATTACTGTGTGTCATGTAGATAAATGTTGGGCAAAGACCAGTTGTTCTCAGATAAACCTTAC
>NW_008350126.1:844402-844845 GCF_000622305.1 Nannospalax galili | reverse complement strand
AGACCCATATCCTTAATGAACATAGATGCAAAAATTCTCAACAAGATACCAGTAAACCACATACAGACACACATCAAAAAGGTCATCCACCATGATCAAGTCGGCTTTATCCCAGAGATACAGGGATGATTCAATATACTTACGTATACTTACATATTGACTTACATCAATAAACGTCATAAATCATATAAATGGCTCAAGGACAAGAACCACATGGTCATCTCAATAGATGCAGAGAAGGCCTTTGACAAAATTCAACATGTGTTTATGTTCAAAGTCCTAGAGAGAATTGGACTGGAGGGAACATGCCTCAACATAATTGAAGCCATACATAACTAACACACAGCCAACATCATTCTAAATGGAGAAAAACTGGATGCATTCCCATTGAAATCAGGAACCAGACAAGGCTGTCCACTATCTCCACTTCTCTTTAACATAGT
>NW_008350126.1:840622-844084 GCF_000622305.1 Nannospalax galili | reverse complement strand
TCTATATACCAATAACAAGCAATCAGAGAAAGAGCACATGGAAACACTCCACAATAGCTTCAAAAAAATATATATATATACATATCACAGAATAAAGACATTAAAGACCTCTACAATAAAAATTTTAAATCTTTAAAGGAAGAAATTGAGAAAGATATCAGAAGATGGAAGGACCTCCCATGCTCATGGATTGGAAGAATTAATATTGTGAAAATGACCATCCTACCAAAAGTCATTTATAGATTCAACTCAATGCCAATCAAAATCCCCATGACATTTTTCACAGAATTGGAAAGATTTAATTCTTTATGTGAAAAGAAACATATCTATCTCATTACTATGCAAATTGATTTTTCTCTTTGCTAATTGGTATACTATTTAGTGTACATATACTAAAGAATTGTTTTAAAAGAAATTTCTTTATGATTTATCATCAGTAAAAGTTTGATTTGTATATCTATTTTTTATGTCTATATAACTGGAGTTGCATAAAGTTTTCTAAGGCAAAAAGTGGTCCTGAGTGGAAAAAGTACAAGAAGTCCTGCACTACAGCAACAACAACAAAAACACAGAACAGTTTTTAGAAGATGCAAACAGTGTCAAGACATACGTAGATATGTGGCCCATGCTGAGAATGAAGGGAGAGAACTGTCGTCCATTAAAATTGACTCTGAGTGAGACTGAGTGCTGTTATTTAGCAAAAGCTTCAAAGCAATTATTGTATGTTCACAGAGTTAAAGAAAATGCAACACCAATTAGTGAATAAATAGAAAATCTCAATAGAGAAATAGAAAGTAAGAACCAAACATTCAAGGGTCAAGAAATATAGAAAGATTTGGGGGGGGGGTGAGTGAATGAACTCCCTGGACTTGGTGGCACATGCCTTTAATCCCAGCATTCAGGGGGCAGAGGTAGGTGGATCTCACATAGGGAGTTCCAGGCCACTATGTAGTGAGACCCTATCTAAAAAAAAAGACTCAACAGAAAATTAGAAAACAGAGTGACAAAGAGGGAATTTCAAGACATATTAGTAGAAATCACCCCAAGTTCAAAAATAAAGTGGGCAGAGAGATGAAATAAAATTGAATAACTACAGATATGTAGGGTAATATGAAGTAATCCCAGGTATTAGAGTCTTCAAGGAAAAGCAAAGATAGATTATAGAAATTTTTCCTAGGAAACAATTGATGAAATTTCACAGATTTGTTGAGTGTGGTGATGCATGCCTTAATTCCCAGTAGAGGCAGGTAGATCTCTGTGAGTTCGAGGCTAGCCTGGTCTACATAGTGCATTCCAGGCCAGTTATGGCTACAAGGAGATCCTGTCTCAAAACAAAACAAAAAATAAATAAAATACAATAAAATAAAAAAGAAAAGAATAAAATTATTCATTTAAACCTCCACATGAGGAGGCCAGAAAAAGCAAATTAAATCCAATATAGAAGGAAGGAAATAAAGTAACAGAAGTAAATTAGCAAGCAAATGAAAAATATGATCCTTTGAAAACATTAATTAAACTTGATAAACTTCTAGGGACAGAACTTGATTAGGGACAGAAAAACGCAAAGTTACAAGTTAACAATCTTGGGAATAAAAATGTGAATTAGGAGTAAATAACTGTACACAGTCTTGAATTGCAATAAGGAACTATTACAAACAATTTTATGCCCAAAAATTTTGAAAATTTAAATGAAAAACATAAATTCCTAGAAAAGGCACAGTTACAAAACTAAGAAGGAATAGAAAAATTTAGTAGCCCTGTATTGACTAAAGAAGTTGAAATTATAATTTGTAACTTTCTTACAAAGCAAATTCCAGGTGCAAATAGCTTCACTAGTGAGTGCTGTCTAACATTTAAGAAAGGCAGTACTGGGACTGGAGGGATGGCTCGGCAGTTAAGAACACTGGTTGTTCTTGCAGAAGATCCAGGTTTGGATCCCATCCATGTGGCAGCTAACAACTGTCGGTAACGCCAGGCCCAGGGGATCCCACAGCCTCTGGCATTGCACAACATGTGTGCACTTACCTACACGCATACACATAAAATAAAAATAATAAAATATTTTTTTAAAAAGGCAGTACTATTTCAACACTACCTAAATAGAAGAGACAGGAATAGTTGTTTTATGAGTCTAGTTTTATTTTGCTAACAAAACATTAAAAAGTTATTACAACAAAAAAGCTACAAATAACCCTCATGATTGTGCAAAAATTATAAACAAAATATTGATACATTAATACCCAACAGTGTAGAAACAGATTAACAACCATAACCAAGGAGTGCAAGGCGTTTTCCATATTAGTGTGGTTAATTTTAAAAATTAACCAAGGGGGCTGGAGGGACAACACAGGGATTAAGAGCACTGCCTCTTGCAAAGGACCTGGGTTCAGTTCCCAGCACCCACATAGCGGCTGACAACCATCCGGTAACTCCAGTTCCAGGGGATCCGATGCCCTCTTCTGACCTCTGCAGGTGTTGCACAACACAAGTGCATTTACATACACACAGGCAATGCACCCATATACATGAAATAAAATTAATATGATTTTTTATTTTAATTAACAAAAAATCATATTCTAATAATAGTAAAAGGAAAAAAATCATGATCATGAACAGGTACTGAAAAAGCATTTGAAAAAATTAGCAGCTGTTTCCTATCTGAACTAGTTAAGAAAGGAGAAGAATATTCACATGTGCACTGTAGTACATGCCTACCCTCCATCCCCACAAAATAAATTAAAATGTGATTTTAAAAAATAATAAAGAAAATTCCTTAACCTGATAAAGGGCATCTATGGGAAATCCCACCACTAAATTATACTTTAATGGTGAAAAATCTCATGTTCTTCTAAGTCCAAGAATAAAGCAAAAACATCTACTCTCAGTACTTCTATTCAAACTTAGATAACTAAGCCATTGCAAAAAGGCAAAAGAAAGAAAAGAAAAGGCAGATTAGAAAAGAAGCAATAAGACTTTATTTGCTGACAACATGATTGTTTATATAGAAAACCCTGAATAATCTACAAAAAGACTGTAAACTTAAGGAAGTCACAGGTCACAGGATTAATATGTGTAAATCAATAGTATTTCTCTATACTAGAAATAGAGAGCTGAGAATGAAATAAAATACATTTCTATTTTCAATACATTAAATTCAGTACATTAAAGAGAGATGAGAGTGATATGAAAGAGAAAGGAGTGAATTTAATCTCTGAATGGTGATTTGGAAGGATTTCATACACTGTGCTGAGCTTGACAGACAAGAAGCTTCCAAATAGATAATAGTCACTGCAGATACAAGAAAAGACAGAAGCAAACATAAAGATACTTGAAAATTTTAGCACATTTGGCGACCTATAGTATTTCTCTGTTATTGATCATATGGTAAGGAGTAGACATACTAGAGGTAAATACAAGTCATGTTATGAAAGACCTTACAAATCTTGTAAAGGCATTTATTTA
>NW_008350126.1:802499-840541 GCF_000622305.1 Nannospalax galili | reverse complement strand
CTCTGCCTCCCAAGTGCTGGGATTAAAGGTGTGCACCACCACACCTGACAAGGCATTTGATTTTTATCCCATAGCTCAAGTACAACTGTTGATGGTTCAAAATGGAGTGACATGATGATGTATGAGAGAGAGAGAGAGAGAGAGAGAGAGAGAGAGAGAGAGAGAGAGAGAATGAGAATGAGAATGAATCTGTTGCTGGGAATTAAACCCAAAACCTTGTGCATACTAGGCATAGTCTACTACTCAACTACACCCTAGCCTGATGTTGTTGCAGTTTTGCAGTTGACTCTAGGAGAGGAGTTAAATTCAGACCTTCGGAGAAACTTTTCAGTTATGTATGTTCAAGTCAGCTAGCTCTTGAGTGTCATCAAAGGCAGTGATGCTGTTTGGCTGTTTTCCAGGATCTTAGGCATTTTGTTTTGTCAAACAGTTCCTATTCTAGGATTAGGTACATACTAACTCTTTACTTGACCCACTGAGAACATTCTGTCTTTCATTGACATATTCTGTCAGTTCATTGACATGGTGACCACCAAATCTATTAGGAGAAATAGCATGAAAGTAAGAGAGACTATTTTGGGGGAAGTAGGGTACCAACAAGTATTTTTTTTTCACAATGAAGCACTTCGTATGCTAATTAAAAAATAATTTCTAAAAGAGAAAAATAGATACCGGCTATGGTAAGAACAATAGCATTACCAGGATCATAATATCCCAATGGCAGTGGTACTCAACCAGGTAAGAAGACGCCCAAAGACTACAATAATATTCTAGGCTCATGACACAAGAGTTGATGATAATACCCCCAACTGGCATCATCACACTCTATGAATTGCCTGATCAATTCACTGATGAATGGGAACAAAGATTGGTGGTTTTCCACTAATGAGTTAAAACTCAGACTTACACTCTTGGTTTTATAGCCCTTATCATTTAAAAAAAAAAAAAACTTTTAAAGTTGATTACGTATTGGATAAAGTTCAGAGCTAGATTTGAATGTCTACCTCTGTTGCTAAACTGTATAATCATTAGGTAAATATCCTAGCCCCTCAAAATTCACTTTTCCATGTGTTTAATGGAGATGGTAATACCATCCTATAGTACTGTGAAAATTTAAGATATATGAAATGACAGGAGTTGGGAAGACATGATAATGGAATGTAAACTTAACCTGGTGGTTATGGCTTTATCCAGACATACACTACACAGCATCCTGCTGTTAGTTAGCTGCACTCTACAGGAGATTATGAGACCCCAAAGTCCAGGCAAGGGTCTCATAAACATCTCATTACAGCTGCACATTCATGCACATGTTGCCTTTTATATCAACATTTTGGTTCTGAATATTCCATGTTTACTCAAATCCCTCCTTCTCCAATTCCTAGAAACACCCCCCACCCCCGTTCCCAAAATTTCATGGTTAAGTGCATAAAATTAACATAAGATATCCCTCCTGTCCATAAAAATTCAACTCCCCAGCTGAGTTGCCTACTTTGCTCTCCCTTTTAGGAGTATGCTTTCACTTTTGCTTCAATAACACTGTCCCTATTTTATGTGCCCATCCTTGAGTTCCTTCTCTGATGAGATCAAGAGTTTTGGGGACTCCTGAATCCAGTGACAAACAACATGTTCTTAGAATATAGGCTCTTTGGGCCATGTTTACCCCCCTAAATCGTCACTCCTTGTCCACTTCTGTTTATGACTTAACATCCTCAGACTAAGAGATTAAAAAAAAAGGAGGGGGCGCTGGAGAGATGGCTCAGTGGTTAAGAACACTGGATGTTCTTGCAGAAGACCCGGGTTCGAATCCCAGCACCCACATGGCAGCGAACAACTGTTCATAACTCCAGTTCCAGGGGTTCTGACAGCCCCTTCTGACTTCCGCGGGCATTGCACAACACTGGTGCACTTACCTACATGCAGGCAATACATGAATACACAAAAAATAAATAAAAATTTTTAAAAAACCATTTGGAATGTATTACCTTAGCAGACCACCAGCTTCCATCAACCAAAAACTTGAATGTCATAGAATAGCACCTATGGACTATAACTGAGATTTTTCTTCTGCTATGAATGTTTACTTAATGTTTCTACCAGTGTATTTGAGAAGTGTTAACAATTTATGACTTTGTTTTGTTACTGTATGATCTTTGTAAAACTGCTTCCATGCTGGAACATGGAATTTGGGGTAGTCTGATTCTGTGTTCCTAGGCCATGGTCACTCTTATCTGGCTCCAGAATAAACTATTTCTTATCCCCTTTAAAAATTAAAATAGCATATCAGATTCAATATGTATTCCCCATATATACTTTGGATGTGGACCCATCCACTAGAATGTGTGATTTATTATTTTGATGAAAATATTAAAATAATGAACTTTGTAAAGGAAAAAAAAAAGAATATAGGTTCTTTTACATTAGCTTGTCTTCCTGATTTTCTTCTGTTGGAGATTATCCTGGGAATTTGCTTTTCCAAAACCAAGGTTGTTTTCTGTTTATAAAGGATGGAATAGTCTCTACTACTCCCATCTTCCTTGAATCAAAAAATTTTCCCATTGCATTCCCACTTATACACATCTGGCATTTGGGTAATGCAAAAATGTATGGAAGTGTCCAGGCACAGTGGTGCAGTCCTTTAATCCCAGGACTAAGAGGCAGAGGCTTAGATAATGCTTAGGTAACAGAAGATATATAGGAGACTGTAATTGTAGCTCAGGGGTAGAACATTTGCCCCATATATGCAAAACCTTGGGTTCAATCCCTAGCACTGTAAAATTCATTCTTCTAAAATAAGGTTGACACACCTTCTCTGACTCTTCCTCCAATCTTTAACAGGACTTCATTGACTTAACTAAAGAAACAAGAACGAGGACAAAAGACCACAACGGACTCTGTGTGATTGACCTGACGAGAAGTGAGGAAGAAAATCGACCTGTTGCCACTCTTGATTTGACTTTAGAACCTGTCACTTCCTCCCAGAAGGAACCAAACAATCTTCAGACATGTACCAGCTTTTCAGGCAAAGAGATGATGGAAGCCCACATAGACAGAAGTTCTCGGCCGACACAGAGAATCATTAACAGTGATCCTGTAGATTTAGATTTGTTGGAAGAAACCATGTTTGAAGGTCGTCAACTTACATCTATCAGTCAGGACTCTGTATACCCACCAGAGCCAAACTGTAGCTCAACCACATACAAAGGTGACCTCAGCTTCTTGGCAAGTCTACAGCTCTCATCAGATGTTAGTTCCTTCTCTCCAACAAGCAATAATGGTAGCAGCAGCAATCAGAGGACACCTTTTCCATGCTCCCGACAAGATGTGCCTTGCCAACCACAAGGCTTGCCATGCCCTCTACAAGCTTTACCATACCCACTAAGAGTTTCACCATGTCCACCACGAGCCTCCTCATGCCCACCACGAGCCTTGTCATGCCCATCACAAACTGTGCAGTGCCAAATCCAAGCTTTGCCTCATCCACCTCAAGAAGTGCCATGCTGTCCTCAAGATGTGCCATACCCGCAACAGGATATGCCAAGCACACCTCAAGACTTACTGTGGCATCCTCATCATCCACTGAATCCACCCCAAGACCCTCTGGGTATACCTCAAAATGTACCAGGCCAACCTCAGACCATATCACAGCCACAAGATGTGGTACACCTGCAAGATGTGCCACAGTCACTGAGAGATGTACCACCATCACTGGGAGATGTGCCACCATCACTGGGAGATGTGCCACCATCACTGGGAGATGTGCCACTGTCCCTGAGAGATGTGCCACTGTCACTGGGAGATGTGCTGCAGTCTCCAGAAGATGTGCCACAGTTACTAGGTGTGATGCAGTCATCAGGCAATGTGACACAGTCACCAGGAGATATGATGCAATCACCAAGAGGTATGACACAGTCAGCAGATGTGCTGCAGCCACCAAGAGTTGTGCTGCGGTCACCAGACATACTTCGGTCATCAGGAGGTATGATGCAGTCACCAGGAGATATGCCACAGACACCTGGCAATGCATTGCAGTCACCAGGCAATATGTCACAGTCCCTGGGAGGTTTGCCGCACTTACCAGATGTGCCACACTCACCACAAAGCTTGTTGCCCTTAACAGGAGACAGACCCATGTCTCCCCTGGATGAAGTACAGAATTGTGACACTCCTATGGATACCTTGGCTCCATCCTCTCCAAGTTGCCCCCCTAGCCCACAGTCTCCACAGTCTGAAATTTCCTTAGAGAAAGTTCCCTGGCTTTCTGTCACAGAAACCCCAGCCAGAAAAGAAAAGACACTGCCAGAACATGGCAACCTAGGGTCTGCCCAGCTACAAGCACAAATACCACAAGTGGGAGTATACAACAGACCTTGCCTGCATAGACTGAAATACTTCTTACGACCTCCAGTACATCATCTCTTCTTCCAGACACTAATACCGGATAAAGACACACGAGAGGTAGGCTTACATACTTCCTTTGGAAATTATGTGTCCTTTCCATATGCCCTGAATAAAGTTACTATAAACAAGTCCATGCATTAGAGAACAGACCAAATACAAATGAAAATTTTAACATCAATTGTGGAGAGACCCAGATATGGTGTCAAATTGCAACCCCACACTTAAAAACTAGCTCTGAACAGGCCACTTTCCTTTGTGAGCCTTGGCCTGCTTACCTGTAAAATGAAAGTAAAAATCGTACCTCACAGGGCCACTAAGTGAGATTCTGCATGGAAAGTGCATGTTGGTATCTGATTATCATAGGCCTTCATCAAAATCTTGCCTTCCATTCATCCTTTCTCTTCCTGATGACCATATAGCTCCCATATCACAGAGAATAATACTCTTGTCACTTCAGTACCTCCAAAACTTTTACTCAGAATTTGGGAGTAGAAATTCAATTTTAAGGGACTGGAGAGATAGCCCAGTGGTTAAGAGCACTAGCTGCTCTTTCAGAGGACCCAGATTCGATTCCCAGCACCCACATGGCAGCTAGCAACCATTCATAACTCCTTTGGGAATCTGACGCCCAGTTCCAGGGCCCTCTTCTGACCTCCTTTGGCACTGCATGACACAGGTGCACTTATATACAGGCAGTACACTTGTACAGATAAAATTTTTTTCAGTTTTAAAAACTTCAATTTTAAGACTTTAGTGGGAGTACTATTTCCCATTGAACATCATTGACCTATGAGAAATAAAATTACATGTATATGGACAAAAAGTTTGTTACAGTCTCACAATATGAAACCTTTTTTTATTGTTACCCAAAACCTCATCCTCAACCTTAAGTAAATTAATTTAAAGCAGTTGAAAAAGTCAGAAGGTAGACCGGTAAGGTGCTCAGTGGGTAAAGGCACTTGCTGCCAATCCTGAGTTCAATGCCTGGGACCTACATGGTGGAAGGAAAGAACCAATTCCCACAAGTTATTCTCTCACCTCCACATGTATACTGTGGCTAGATAGATAGATAGATAGATAGATAGATAGATAGATAGATACTAAATGAATAAATAAAATGTAAGTTTTAAAAGTCAAAGGCATGCACCTTTAATCCCAGCATTCTGGAGGCAGAGGCATGTAGATCTCTGAGTATGAGGCTAGCCTGGTCTACAGAGGGAGTTCCAGGCCAGCCAGGGCTGTGTGGTAAGACCCTGTCTCAAAACAACAGAAAAAAGAATATCTGACCACTAGCTCAGATTCTTTTTTTCCTGTGGGTTAGCCTCAGGTTGGTGAAGAGTCTATCCATTACCAAATCTACTCTTAGATGACTTGAGAGTTTATTATAAGTTTCCATATTTAAAGCTATGATGCTTTGGTAGAGGTACTGCACCAGTGAGGAAGCTGTCCCCCATCTATGTCTATGAGCACATAGCTCAGACTATAAATTGACAGTTCAGCTAAATAAAGTGGATTTAGCCTGGGTGTGGTGGCAAATACCTTTAATCCCCACACTTTGGAGGCAGAGTCAGGCCAATCTCTGTGAGAATGAGACTAGCCTGGTCAACATAGTTCCTGGCCCAATTTATATAGTGGATTTTTCTTCATCTTTCCTTCTTTACCTTATTAAAGAATCCAAGCCATTTTAGAATATATCTGTAAATCAAATATGTCTCTTCTGATTTATTTTAGGCTTTCAGTAAATACTTCTTCACTAGGTCATTTTCCTCCAGAACTTCTTCATCTTGGTCTCCACTGTTGCTGCTTTTCAGCCGTTGGCCTAATTCTTCTGAATTCCTATCTGTTTAGCTTCCTAAAGAGTTATAACTCTAGGGCTGGAGAGGTGGCTCAGTGGTTAAGAGCACTAGTTGTTCTTGCAGAAAACTTGGGTTCAAATCCCAACACCCACATAGGGTCTAACAACCATCCATAACTCCAGTTCCAGGGGATCTGACATCCTCTTCTGTCTTCAGTGGGCACCGTACAACACAGGTACACTTATATACATGCAGATGTAACACTCATACACATAAAAATAAATTTTAAAAATGTTTTTTAAAAGTTATAACTCAAATATCATAGAGTTGTTTGTCTAAAAAGTAAACACATGTAATCACTTTTCAGAGCCTGTCGTAGAGCTTTTTACATACGTGTTTGGGGGCTGGGGATGTAGCTTAGTGGTAGAACATTTGCCTGGCATGTTCAGGGCTCTAGGTTCAATATCCAACACCACAAATAAAATAAGTGTTCCTTTAGATATACAAGTATCAAAACAATTTGTATTTCTGTTTATAGATGTCCTTGTTTGTAGGCAAAAAGTGAATACAGGTTTACAGCTGTGAAGTCACCAAAGCAAGATTTGTGCTCTTGCCTTGTCTTACTCTTAATTCTCATTTATTACATTACATAATAATGATAGGTAAAAATGTTGGAGAGAGTGTGCGGTGGAGAGCATGAGCAGATGGATGAGGCACCGAGGCACAGATGAAATTCTCAGCGGGATACAGCTTTATTTCGCACGGGGCACCTTTCCCTTGGGGAAGGGAAAGATGTCAGCCCATGGGTTGTGAGCTGGGACTTTATATATGGGGGCCTTAGGGTGTGGAAGGGGGGAATGTTTGGGGAGAAATCAGGGAGGGGGAAGCAGGAAAAGCAGGTAGGATTAGGGTCTGGAAGTGTTTACTTTTTCCCTCTTAAGATAAGAGAAAAACAGCTTTTAAAATCTCTGGTTATCAGGTAGAATCTGCTTATCCTATCTTTGGAGGTCAGAGGAAAGGCAGGCTGCTTCTCAGCAGAGTTTGTTTCTCTTGACTTCAAAGGTCAAGGTGCTTATCAGCTAAGTTCCCTTTTTCGGGCTCCAAAGTCTGTAGGTCCTTGTTGGGGAGGGGAGAAGCTGCTGCTGTTTGGAACCCTAACAAATAAATATCTCATCAATGAGTTCAGGGGAAATCTGCAGATGACTTTAGACATAAGAAAAGCCTGTGGGCCAAATGTAGTAACTCCTTTACTCCCAGCAGTTGGCAGGCAGAGGCAGATGAGTCATTGTGAGTTCGAGGCTAGCCTGGGCCACATAGTGAGACCCTGTCTCAAAAACAAGAGAAGAAAAAATGCCTACTGCTCTTTTCTCCAGAAGATTTTCTAGAAGGAAATTCCAGCCATCATTATCTTATTTATTAACCTGTGCCTTCAGATTTTTGTTGTTGTTAGCTATTTAAAAATTCATGCTGTAGGGCCAGGTGTGGTGGCACACACCTTTAATCCCAGCACTGGGGAGACAGGGGCAGGCAGATCTCTGTGAGTTCAAGGCCAGCCTGGTCTACATAGGGAGTTCCAGGCCAGCTGCACTTGAAACCCTGTCTCAAAAAAAAAAAAAAAAAAAACTAAAAAAAATTTTTTTTAATTAAAAAATAAAAATTCATGCTGTGTGGCTCAGCAGTTAATTACAGTGGCTACTTTTGTAGAGGACTCAGGTTTGATTCCCAGCACCCACGTGGCAGCCAGCAACCATCCATAACTTCAGTTCCAGGGGATCTAGTGCCCTCTTCTGACCTTTGCAGGCATTGCACAACACAGGTACAGTTACCAGCCTACATGCAAGCAATACACTTATACACATAAAACAAAAGTAGTAAGTATTTTTTAAAAAATTCATGCTGTACTGTGACTGGAAGAGATGACTTTGTGGTTAAGAGCACTGGCTGCTCTTGCAGAGGACCTGAGTTTGATTCCCAGCACCCATTTGGCCGCTAACCAACTTTCTTAATTCCAGTTCCAGGGCATCCAGTGCCCTCTTTTGGCTTCTGTGGACATTACGCATATGGGTGCACTTAAAAATATAGGCAAAACACTCATACACACAAAATAAATAAATAAGTGTACTTTAAAAGTAATGCTGTGTAATAGTAAGATAGTTCAGTAGATAAAGACACCACTCAAGTCTGGCAACCTGAGTTCAATTCCCAGAACTCACATAAAAGGGGAAGGAGAGGACCCAAGTCCACAAAATTGCCCTCTGACCTCCACATACACACAGTAATACATTTAAAAAATTAAAAACCACCTTCCCCAATATTAAGGGAACATCTCAGAAGAGGAGGCAGAAAGAATGTAAGAGCTGGAAGATGGGAAGGAGTACTCTGAAATGCTGTCTTCTGGACATGACATGGCCCTTCAACATATGAATTCACAGTAAGCTGTGGTTACTTTCACAAAATCTGCACAAGATCATGCCAGTTAAAAATTTCAATATGGATGGGGATGGCACTACTGAGGGCCACCTCCAGCAGAGGATGGCTACTGGGAGAGAATCATTTTTCTTTGTGAGGTGGCCACTGATAGGTTGTTCATGCCCCAGTGAATACCCCACACCCATGCACATATGGGCAGCACTAACTGAATTTAGTGGGTTAAAAGAAATAACTAAAAATAAATATGAGCACTTGTTTTCTCATTTAAAAATAGTACTTGTGAGACTGGAGAGATGGCTCAGTGGTTGAGCACACTGCTCTTCCAGAGGACCCAGGTTCAATTCCCAGCACCCATTTGGCAGCTAACAACCGTCCTCAATTCCAGTTCCAGGGGATCTGATGCCCTCTTCTGACCTCCTTGAGCATTGCATGGCACAGTTGTACTTACATGTGTTCAGGCAATATACTCATATACATAAAATAAAAATAATAAAACATTTCAGGGCTGGAGAGATGGCTCAGTGGTTAAGAGCACCGGCTGCTCTTTCAGAGGACCTGGGTTTGATTCCCAGCACCCACATGGAGGCTAACAACCATCCATAACTCCAGTTCCAGGGGAACTGATTCTATGGGCATGCATGACACAGGTGCACTTACACAAATGTAGGCAGTACAGTTATACACATAAAATAAAAATAATAAAAATATTTTTAAAACATTTAAAAATAGTTTAGCTGGGCATAGTAGCACAAGCCTTTAGTCCCAGCCCTTGGGAGGCAGAGGTAAGTGGATCTCTGTGAGTTCGAGGCCAGCTGGGGCTACAGGGAGACCCTATCTCAAAAAGACAAAAACAAAAGTAGTTATAAAATATTTTTAAATATTTTTAAAATCATTATGATGCTATCAGTGTTTATTATTGATTACTTATTATCTATTTTTATTTCCTTGCCAGTTGCCATTTTATGTGATCAATTTGATTTTTTTTAATAACTGGGAATTTTTAATATATATTTATGTTGGTTTTGCTCTTTATAAAAAGTAAGGGTTGGGGGCTGGAGAGATGGCTCAGCAGTTAAGAACACTGCTTTTGCAGAGGACCCCAGTTCAATTCCCAGCACCCAAATGGCAGCTAACAACTGTCCATAACTCCAGTCCCAGGGATCTGACAGTCTCTTCTGTCCTCCACGGGCATTGCATGACGTGGGTGCACTTACCTACATGCAGGCAATACATTCATACACATAAAATAAAAATAATAAAAAAAAATTTTTAAGTAAGGGTTGGGCTAGAGAGATGGCTCAGCAGTTAAAAGCACTGACTACTCTTGCAGAGGACCAGGGTTCTATTCCTAGCACCCACACAGCATCTAACAACTGTTCGTAACTCCAGTTCCAGGAGTTCTGATGACCTCTTCTGATATCCGCAAGCATTGCACAACACGGGTGCACTTAAACATATGCAGGAAATACACTCATACACAGAAAATAAAATTAATAAGTAAAATATTTAATAATAATAATAATAAATAAAAAGTAAAGGTTAAAAGCCAGGCATGGTGATGCATGCCTGTAATCCTAGTACTTGGGAACTGGAGGCAGGAAAATCAAGAGTTCAAGGCCAGTTTTTACTATACACATGGTGAATCCAGACCAGCCTAGGCTACATAATACCCTGTCAAAAAGAAAGGAGGGAGGGAGGGAGGGAGGGAGGCAAGGAGGCAGGGATGGATGGAGGGAGGGAGGGAGGAAGAGAAGAAGGAAGGCAAGAAGGCAGGAAAGCAGGGAAGGAGGGAAAATGGGATTCATTCTAACAACACAGCACAGCATTAAGTCTTCTTTCTGTATTTCAGTATGTGATATGCCTTTATAACTACACCTAAATCTCTTAGGCCAGTAATCCTAGCACTTGGAAAGGTAGAGGCAGGAGGATCAGGAATCCAAAGCCACTCTCAGGCTGGCTGTTGGCTCTATAGTATTTTCCTTTCTGTATTATATTTTAACATAGAGGAAATCATGTTGTATGTAGAATTTAAAATTCTTATCTTTTAACATCCCTTTGTCATTAATAGTTTTTTAAATGTAGCTTTCTTGTCTCTAATTATAACATATTTCAAATCTGTGCTCACTTTGGCAGTACATGTACTAAAATTGGAACTATACAGAGATTAGCATGGCCCCTGTGTAAGGATGACCCTCAAATTTGTGAAATATTACATTTTACTAAAACCATTTATTGGCTTCTATTTTTATGTATATGAGTGTATTGCCTGCTTGTATTTAAGTGCACCCGAGTTGCAAAATGCCTATGGAGATCAGAAGAAGGCATCAGATCCCCTGAAACTGGAGTTAATGGACGATTGTTAGCTGTCATGTAGGTGCTGGGAACCGAACCCAGGTCCTCTGCAAGAACAGCTATCAGTCTTAACCACTGAACCATATCTCTAGCCCCTATATTCCATATTTTTTAATAATAAAAACAAATAAATTTAAAATTGGGAATACATAGAAATTTTGCTGTCTTAAACCTCTTGCTTCTAGGTAGTGTAGAATACATCCTAATTCTATCTTTTTATTTCCACAGAGCAAGGGTCAAAAATTAGAACCCATCCCTCATCGAAGACTAAGAATGGTTACAAACACCATTGAAGAAAACTTTCCTTTGGGAACACTGCAGTTTTTGATGGACTTTGTTTCACCCCAGCATTACCCACCCAGAGAAATTGTGGCTCACATCATCCAGAAGATCCTGCTCAGTGGCTCTGAGACTGTGGTTGTCCTTAAGGAGGCATACATGCTTCTGATGAAAATTCAACAGTACGGACCACAACTGTTGACCAAGTCTTCTAGAGAACCTGGACGCAGGGCACAACTTTCCCTTTTCTAAGTTTTATTCAGCTGACTATTAGGAAGGGTTTCTGAATAGTGTTTATTGCAAGTGGCAGGAAACCCAAACAAAACTGGCTTCAGCTGCTGGTAAAAGAATTTAATGACTTATGTTACTAGAAACCTAGACATAAGAAACGAATTGAGAAGCCAGATATGGTGGCACACACCTTTAACCCCTGCACTCAGGAGGGGTTTGTGAGTTTGAACTTTGTGAGTTCAAGGCCAGCCTGGTCTACAAAGCAAGTTCCAGGCCAGCTGGGGCTACAACAAGACCCTATCTCAAAAAGACTAAAAATTTTAAAAATGTGATTTGATCCTATGTTCATAAATGGTTACCAGGATCCATTTTTCAGCTCTGATTTGGTTTTTCTTCAGCTTTATACTTTTATGATATCCTGAGTTAGAAAATCTACTTCAATGATAATGGTAATGATACTCATACATACTCTTGTATAAACAAGAGTTCTGAAATTGAATCTTATAAGATATAATGAGATATGAGCCCATTTTGAAGATAACTGCAGTGAATTGAAGGGTAGACTATTGTAATTAGCTCAACAAATCATATGTTTCATAGAATAGTAGATGAAGCTAGTTGACTAAGCACTACCCTCAGACTGACAGAGTATGTATGGTACTGGAGGGTGGACCAGAGTACTCAAGACAAGAAAAGACTTTTTCTCCTATCATCTTCCAGATCCTATTCCTTCTTGCACTAAATTCTCCAGAATTCTAATTGATGTCATTTGACTTTCAGGCTGCATCCAGCCAACGCCAAGACCGTGGAGTGGGACTGGAAACTGCTCACCTATGTCATGGAGGAAGAGGTAACATAAAAATTATGAAGTGATATCTTTTGCAGGGGAAGTTTAAACTACAAAGAAAAGTAGCAAAAAAAATTGTTAGTAAAGTCTATGCCATTATTCCTTGCAGATGGTACCACCCTACCAAACAAATGCTATTAAAATGGTACGTGCTGTGTCCCAACTCAGATCTCAAATATTAACATATTCATTTCTCTTCTTCCTCTCTTCTCCTTTTCTTTCTTTTTTCATCTTTTTTTGGTGTGTGTGTGTGTGTGTGTGTGTGTGTGTGTGTGTGTGTATGCATGCTAAAACCTGGAAATGAATTTCCTTTCCTTCTTGATATTCTATTAAAAATATTAATAAAAGGCAGTAGGAGAGATGGCTTAGCTGCTAAGAGCACTGGCTGCCCTTGCAGAGGACCTACGTATGGTTCCAAGCACCCACATGGTGGCTAACAACTGTCCATAGCTCTAGTTCCAGGGGATCTGACATCCTCTTCTGACTCCCATGGGCATTACACACATGGTGCACTTAGATAAATGCATATAAAACATACATACACATAAAATAAAAAAATAATAAAATTAGTATTTCTTTTTGAAGTATAGTGATGTAGCTCAGTAGTAGAGTACTTGCCTAGCATGTATGAGGATCTGAATTCAATCCCCGGTACTACAACTAAATATTAAAATGCTAGTAAATAAATGGAAAAAGTTATAAATCCATATATATGAAAATAAACAGAAGGATAATAGATATGAATAAAGATTTAGGAGATCTAAGGAAAGCAGAAAAGTGATGAATAATGAAACCTGACAGAGAAAGCCATGGGTTACAAATACATATAGAAGAGGCCATAGTTAAGGAGCAAGGAAATCTTCCCATTAGTGCATCAAAGAGGTTTTCAACTCAGAAATGCAATATATATGTGCTAAAAAGGAAGGGTCCAGGGCCGAGCGTGGTGGTGCATGCCTTTAATCCCAGCAGAGAGGAGAGGCAGAGGCAGAGGCAGGTGGATCTCTGTGAGTTTGAGGACAGCCTGGTCTACATAATGAGTTCCAGGCCAGCTGGGGCTACAGGGAGACCCTGTCTCAAAAAGACCACTAGATGATAGATAGATGATAGATAGATAGATGGTAGAGATGATTGATGATAGATAGATAGATGATAGATAGATAGATAGATAGATAGATAGATAGATAGATAGATAGATAGATAGATAGATAGATAGATAGATAGATAGATAGATAGATAGATAGATAGATAGATAGATAGATAGATAGATAGATAGATAGATAGATAGATAGATAGATAGATAGATGATTGATAGATAGATAGATAGATAGATAGATAGATAGATAGATGATAGTCAGATAGATAGATTAGATTAGGTTAGATTAGATTAGATTTGATAGATTTGATAGATTAGATAGATAGATAGATAGATAGATAGATAGATAGATAGATAGATAGATGATGATAGATGATAGATAGATAGATAGATAGACAGACAGACAGATAGATTGATAGAGATAGATAGATAGATAGATAGATAGAAGATAGATAGATGATAGATTAGATTGATGATAGATAGATAGTAGATAGATGGTCATAGATAGATAGATAGACAGATAGATAGATAGATAGATAGATAGATAGATAGATAGATAGATAGATAGATAGATAAATAGATAAAAATAGTCTAGTGTGGGCTGTAAATGGTATCTGTTGAAAGTCTTTACATAGAACAGTCAACTACTACATTAAAGATTGGCATGGATAACTGTATACCAAAAAATTTAGTAATAGAAGAAATGGATAAATTCCTAGACATGTACACCTTTACCAAGAATGAACCATGAAAAAATATAAAAACACCACCTCCTGTGGTTGGATATGAAGACTTTGTCCCCAGCTTGTGGACTTAGTCACTAAAAGGTAATCACGATTGGATCAGGAAGGCTCTTAGTCCATTCATGGTTCATAGTTGATGGCATATACGAGGTGGGGCCTGGTTGGAGGAAGAAGGATACTAAGGCATTCTGTGTTGTTCCTTTGAAGAATGGATCTTGTCCTGTGATCCCTGTAAGTCTCTGTTTCCTGGACACCATGAGATAACTCTCTTCCTTGTCTTTTGGCCATGGTATTTCTGCCCTGTCAAGGACCTAAAAGCCATGAAGTAAGCCAAATTTGGACCAAAACTCTTGAAATGGAATCAGAATAAATCTCCTTTAAATTGTTCTGTCAGGTATTTGTCACACTAATAAAAAATCTAACACACCGCCCATCAGATTGGCCTTTTATTTTTCCTTCTGGTACTGGGAATTCAGCCTAAGCCTCATTTACAGTAATTAAGCACTCTACCACTCACTTACATCCCCCAGCTATAAAATTGGTCTCTGTTTAAAAGATAAACAAAAAAATTAATAGAAAATAAGTGTTGTCAAGGATATGGTGAAATTGAAATCCTGTATGCTCTTGGAGGTACAGCTGCTTAAATAACAGTTTTGCAGTGCCTTTAAAAATGTCTTTAAAAATTAAAGTTAAAAATTAAAATTTAAAAATTAAATGCCTTTAAAAATGAATTAGCCAGGAGTGGTGGCACATGCCTTTAATCCCAGCACTTGGGAGGCTGAGGCAGGCGGATCTCTGTGAGTTCAAGGCCAGCCTGGTCTACATAGTGAGTTCCAGGACAGCTGGGGCTACAGGGAGATCCTGTCTCAAAAAAACCAAAAAAAAATTAACGAATTTGGGGAGCCAGGTGTGGTGGTACACACCTTTAGTCCCAGCATTCAGGAGGCAGAGGCAGACAGATCTCTTGAGTTCAAGGCCAGCCTGGTCTACATAGTGAGTTCCATGCCAGCCGGGTCTACAGGGAGATCTTGTCTCAAAAAAAAAAACAAAAACAAAAACAAAAACAAAAATTAAATAAATATAAAATAAAGTTTAAAAATTCTAATTAGATCTTTTTAATAAGCAAATTATCTTTTGTTAAAGATGTATTTACTTTTAAAATTTATACAGGGCTGGAGAGATGGATCAGCGATTAGGAGCACTGGCTGCTCTTACAGAAGACCTGGGTTCAATCCCTAGTACCCATATGGCAGTTAACAACCGTCCATAACTCCAGTCCAGGGGATCAGATTTCTTCTTCTGTCCTCTGCAAGCACTGCACAACATGGGTGTACTTAACATGCATGCAGGAAATACACTCATATACATAAAATAAAATAATAAATATTTTTAAAATGTATCTGTGTGTGTGTGTGTGTGTGTGTGTGTGTGTGTGTGTGTATGCCTGTGTAAGATTATGCCTCCTGTGGAGGCAAAGGGCATCAGATCCCCTGGAACTGGAGTTACAGGCAGTTGAAAGCCGCCTAATGTGGGTGCTTCGAATTGAACCCAGATCCTCTGCAAGAGCAGTACTTGTTCTCAACCACTGATCCATCTCTCCAGCCCCTAAGCAGCTTATCTTTAATCCCTAGAAGCAACAACAAAACATAGCAACAACATCCCATAGATCTGGGATCTTAGTGAATGTGATCATTTTAGCAGTTCCTCTATTTTTCTGTTAGAATGTGACTTAGAATACCTACTCTCTTCCACAAATCTCTTTTAGGTACGGACAGACTTGCTGATTGATTACATTTTAATCTCTTAGTTATGACAGCCCAATGCTTACTGTCATTCGGGAGACTGAGAAGACTCACTTCTTATTCCTTCTTCCACAGGGACGAACTCTGCCTGGGCGGGTCCTTTTTCTGCGCTATGTAGTACAGACCCTGGAAGATGACTTCCAGCAGATCTTGAGGAGACAGCGGCAGCACCTACAGCAGTCCATTGCAAACACTGTTCTGTCCTGTGACAAGCAGCCCCACAATGTCAGGTAATCAGCTACCAGAGCTCTGGCATAACAAGAGAGGGACTGTAGTGTGCAACTAAGAAGGCCAGTGTGTTCATCAGTTTCTTAGCACTGTGACCAACTGAGTGAGAAAGACAGATTAAGGAAAGGATTATTTTAGCTCACTGTTTCAGAGGTTTCAGCCTATTATGGCAGGAGCAGAGCTATTCAACTCTTGGCAGCTAGGAAACAAAATAGAACAGTAAAAGGAAGGAGGCCGAAGCAAGATAGAGCCCCAAGGACATATTCCCAGTGATCTACTTTTCCAACTAGAGCCCCTTCCACAGTTCTACTGTCTCTCAATAGTCTCTTCAGATTTTGAATTCATCGTTAGATTAGACCATTCATTAGATCAGCGCTCTCATGATTGTGAGAACTAATTTTCTCTGGCGTGTCCTCACAGTGTGTGCTTTACTACTCTCCTAGGCTGTCCATCTCCCAAGGTGACCATAGGGAATGAGACTTTTCTCCCCACTTAATATGGTAAATAGGATAAATACTAAAACTCTGGAGTATCATAAAAGAAACCGCTCTGCACTAACAACATGGCAGACAGAAGAGATCTTTCCCTCAAGACTGTCATACTTCTACTAGCCTAACTATTTCAGTATTGTCTAAAACAGTTTTGTGTTAATATTCAAAGGAAAACCTTGACATGTATAAAACTTTTCATCATTTTATAAATCTAGATTATGTCTACCCTCCTGATTCATTTTCAGCTCATTTTTTTTCTACTAGTTTCTGAAAAGTAACCTGGTGATAGGTCATACAGCTGAAAACCAGGTTCAGTAGGTAGCAACAAGTGTTTTTGTCTTCCATTTTGGTTAGTTGTTTGTTTGCTGTAGTATCAGCTTATTGTAGATTCAGAGTTGTGAAATGACTGTATACAAAAAAAAAAAATTACGTAATTTTTATAGCATAAGGGGAAAGGTGCTTTCCAGAGTAGGGATCCCAGACTGGAACTTTCCTTGTGGAACTTTATCCTTTGCTTTTTTTCGAAATGATTCTCACTAAAAAATTTTCTAGCATTGCTATTTTTCACAGTAGCATTGAATTTTGGGGTTGGTTTTGTTTTATGTTGTGTTGTGTTGTGTGTTGTTTTGGATTTGTTTTGTTTTGTTTTGTTTGAGACAGGGTCTCCCTATAGGCCAGGTTGCCCTCAATCTTCCAGAGATCTACCTGCCTCCTGAGTGCTGAGATTAAAGGCCTGTACAACTATGCCCAGCTGCATTGAAAATCTTTTAATCTTAGTTATGTTTCCATATGTGCTTACATATTTGTTGAGAATATGTAAGGCCACTATAGGTATTGACTATTACAACTCCTCTACTAAAGAAGGAGGAAATGAACTGGCAAAATAGTTCAGCAGGTAAGTAGCTTGCCATCTGGTTCGATTCCTAGAATCTATATAAAGGTGAAAGGAGAGAACAGACTCCACAAAGTTGTCCTCTGACTTCCAGACATGTGCTATGGCACACATGAACATGCACACACATTTATACACACACAATAATAATAATAAATTGAGGAAGGTTGTTGTTTTTGAGACAGAGCCTAACTATGTGGTTCTGGCTGACCTGGAACTCGCCATGTAGACCAGGCTGACCTCCAATTCACAGCGATCAACCTGCCTCTACCCACCACATCAGGCCAAATAAATAATTTTTTTAAAGGAGGAAGTTTTGTTACTATTTTAGGCATTGATTAGCTTTCCCCTCTTAGTTTGCATGGCTTTTTATGCAGAGTTTAAATGTTAATAATTGTAGGGATAGAAAACCTTAACTTTCAACTTGACTAGATTAAGAAACACCAAGATTATTAGTAAAACATACCTCTGGGTATGTCTGTGAGGAAGTTTCCAAAGACAGATCATGACGGCATTACGTAATGCATGATGCATTACGGAGAGGTAGTAAAAAGTAGGAGGTGGGACCAGTTGGAGGAAGTAGGTCACTGGAATGTATTCTTGGGGCTCTTATCTCACATGTCCTCTTCCTCTATTTCCTTTTTCTTTGCTTCCTGTCTGTCATGATGTGAAATGCTCTGCTCTACCATGCTTCCCTACCACAGTGGACTCATACCTCTGAAACCACAAGCCAAAAATACATCCTTCCTCCTTTTTCAGTTTTTCTCTCTGGTATTGTGGTCACAGTAAAACAAAAGTAACTGGCACAATCAGTATGTAGAGAATCTACAGAAAAGCTTAGGACAGTCTAGTTACATTTTAAAGTAAGAATAATTTAAATAATGGAAGAAACTCTGTCTACCACTACACTTGGTAAGTGTAGGTGTGGCAGCTAGTGTGAGGCAAAGACATGAACCCACATTCTCACACTTGTCTTCATTCTGACTCTTGAGGTCTGAACCTTTCACTATGTAGAGTGTAATTCTTGGGGGGCTTTGTTGCCGTAATTTTTGTTTTTAGTTTGTTTTAGACAGGATCTCACTCTGTAGCTCAGGCTGACCTCAAATTTGCTGCAATCCTCCTGCCTCAGCTGAGTGCTGGAATTCAAGCATGTGCTCCATGCCTGGTTTTTCTTGATTTTCTACTGGCTGTTGTCATTTATTGACTTCCCACATGAACTGTGAGGAGTAGCTCATTTTTGTTTCCATCACTCCCCTCATACACACATACACACACACACACATTTCCTAGCCTCTATATAATTAATATAGTTGCGTCAGAATTTTAAATTAGTATTCAGTGTCTAGTGCTATAACTGTATTAGTTAACTTTCTTGTCAGTGGGACAGAGACAACAGATGAAAGATTTATTTTGGCTTATAGTTTCAGACGGTTCAGACCGTGATTGTTTGGCCTCATGCATTTGGACAGAACATCATGGTGGCCAGTGTGTATGGAAGAACTTCTTCACCTTGTGGAGAACTGGAAGCAAGGAGAGAAGAGGGGACCAAAAATGAGTAAAACCTTCAAAGGTGCCCTGGGACCAACTTCTGCCAGCTAGGCCCCACCTCCTAAAGTTTGCTTTACCTCCCATAATAGTCTCCCCCAACCCCTGTTGGAGACCACACATTCAACACATAAGCCTGTGGGGAACATTTCATATTCAGACCATAACAGTCACTGTGTTTGCAGACCAGAGTTTAGCAGTGTATTATGACTATTTATTAATCACATCGTTGCGGGGGGTTGAAAAAGGGTCTCCCTGTAGCCCCAGCTGTCCTAGAACTCACTATGTAGACCAGGTTAGCCTAGATCTCACAGAGATCTGCCTGCCTTTGCCTCCCAAGTCCTAGGATTAGGGGGGAATGTATCACCATGCCCAGCAGATAGTCACATCTTTTCCCCAGTTTGTCATTCATATCTTTTTCTTTCTTCTTTTCCTTTTCTTCATTCCTATCTTTTGATTTCCCTAGAGTTAATAATTATTTTTGGTTTCCTTGTTCATATCAGAAAATTTGTGCTAATTGACTGTAATCTGCCATCGAAATGTTTATTCACATGAGAAGTTGTACTGATTTCTTCTCCTTGGGCTGAGGATATAGCTTAGTGGTCGAGCATGTGTCTAGCATGCTCAAGACCTCAGGTTCATTCTTCACTACAACAAACCGGGCAAAATTCTTCTTGAAGAACAGAGTTGAGCATCGCAACATCTTCTGTCTGGGTTGGTTGTCCTCCTTGCCAGTATGATAAATTTAATATTCACCTACTTCCAAATTAGACCTCTATTTGTCCTGTGTCTTTTTCCTCCTCACTCCTTTCTTTTAAGTTTTGTTCTTTTTTGGGGGGGGGTGTTTTTCTATTTGTTTTGTTGTTTTGGTTGTGTTGTTGTTATTGTTGCTCAGGCTGGCTTAGAACTCCTAGGCTCATATAGTCTTTCTGCATCAGCCTCCTGTGTAGCTGAGATCACAGATGTGGATCACCTCTCCCAGATTACTCGCTTGTTTTGATGAATTAGATACTGGTAGCTTCCTAAGAAGATTATGTGGAAAATAAAGTTTTTGAGATCTTGTATATGTGAAAATGTCTTTTTTATCCCATATATTGACTGATAAGTAGACTAGGTATAGATATTTAGTTCAGAAATAATTTTTGAACAGAACTTTGAAGGAAGTTATAAGCTATTTTGAAAAGTTCTCTGTACTTGTTGTAGGTCTGTAGTCATGCATTTTGATCAGCATCCCATAAGCCATTTTAGGGTGGAAAAAATAATCTTCGGTTTCTGGAAAATAGGATTTTTCATTGTTTTCCAGGAGCCCCCCCTCCACCCCAACTATTCCTTGTTAAAATTAGAAAATAATATTCTGTTCTTTTTTCATGAACCCACATATCTCATATCTTCAGTGATACCAAGTTTTTGGGTTTGTGTATTCTCTGATATTGTGTATAACATCTGTTTTCTACCAGTTAGTTGCCTTTAGGGAGGGAGTGTTAGTTATATTGGTCTCTGACTCTTACATTAGAAGCTTTCCCAGTTACCTGATAAACCTGATATCCATTTTTAAAGGTGAGAAAACTAAAATGTTATGGAAGTTGTGGGAACATGGGGGGGTTGTCATCTCTGACTTCCCGGTAATAGAACTGGCTTCCTGTTTTCTAGAAAATCTTCCATGTCAGAGTTTTCAGGGGGATGTTACTGTTTTTTTGTTTGTTTGTTTGTTCGTTCATTTGTTTCATGGTACTAGAATTTAACCTAAGGCCTCACACATGCTCACACACTCTACACTGACCTATAACTCCAGGCCTGTTTTATTTTTCCTTTTGAGACAGGGTTGCACTAGGTTTACTAAGCTCACCTTGAACCTGCTGTGTAACCCAAACAAGCCTTGAACTAGGATCCTCTATAGTAGGATAATATATAATCCCAGATAGCTAGGGTTCTAGGCCTGTACCACCAAACCTGGCTTCACTTCCTTCTCCTTAGGCCATTTCTGTTTTTCAGAGACTTCCGGTCTTCTATATGAAAGATAAAGGCAGGTGCGGGAAGATGACAGAGGTGTCTGCATTCAACATTCTGTGTCTTATTTAGTGCCCCTATTAATTTCAGTGCCTTTACCTCCACAGTGCATCTGATATCCCAGTCTAGAGACCCTCTCTTTACCTCTCTACAAAGGAAACCACAGAACTGGGGAAGAAGACCTAGGGTTCTAGAAATAGCTGGAACAGAGATCAAGCCATCCTGTTTATGTTAACTTACCCCCTTTCACCCTTGCTTCAAAGAAACCTAGTGCTGTCATTTTTCCCCTCTTTGTTTCAGTCTCCCTTTTTTAAAAATATTTTATCATTTTTTAATTTTATTTTATGTATATGTGTGTATTGCCTGCATGTAGGTAAGTGCACCCGTGTCATGCAATGCCTGTAGAGGTCAGAAGAGGGTGTTAGATCTCCTAAAACTGGAATTAAGGATGATTATTAGCTGCCATGTAGGTATGGGAATGATCTTCTTAACTGCTGAGTCATCTTCCTAACTCAGATCCCCTGGAACTGGAGTTATGGACAGTTGTTAGCTGCTAAGTGGGTGCTGGGATTCAAACCCAGGTCTTCTGCAAGGACAGCCAGTGTTCTTAACCACTTAGCCATCTCTCCAGCCCCTCAGTCTATCTTTTTTATGTGTGATAGATTAGTTCAGTTAAATCAGTTAAAGTTTATCTCTTTGCCAAAGTCACAGACTTGGGTTAAACATCCTTAAAACATGACACACTTGCCTTACTTGCTTAGTTAATTGGTTACATTTAATTTTATAGTCAGCATCTCTTAACCTACCCACCCAACCATTGACTAAGACCTTGACAGTTACCTATGTCTGAACCACACATCTAGCCCCTATCACCCACCTTCACCTCCCTGACCCTGAATATTTGTCATTTTATTTCTTTTTGTCTATGTAATTTTGTAGCATATGCATGTGATCTTATAAAGTATATATTTTAAGTCCTGGTCCTTATATTAAAAAGCATCATGCTTTAATTTATTGAGGCTTTTTTCACTTAATATTTTATAGTATAAGATTTATCCATATTATTGCTTATCACTGCAGCTTATTAATTTTGACTAATGTGTAATGTTACATAGTAGTGAATATCCCTCACTTGCCTGCCACTTTCAAACTTTCACTGTTGTTCACTGCTGTTGCCTCTCCTCTTCCTTGCAAATATTTTAAAATTTTATTTACTCTAGTAACTAGAATGGTTTTAGGAAGGAACAAATTAAGCATGTGTATTCAGTATGCCATTTTTGTCTTGGTTTCTTAAGTAATTGTTCTAGTTAGCTTTTATTGCTGTGATAAAACACTGACCAAAACCAACTTGGGGAGGAAAGAGTTTATTTGACTTACAGCAATCCATCATCAAGGGAAGCCAAGGCAGGAACTCAGAGCAGGAAACTGGAGCACAGACCATGGAGGTATGCTGCTTACTAACTTGGCCTGAGCTCAGCCTGCTTTCTTAAACAACACGAGACCATATATAAGGGGTGGCCCTGGCCACAGTGGGCTGGGCCCTCCCATAGCACACAACAATCAAGAAAGTGCTCCAAAGACATGGCCACAGGCAAACCCAATGGAGAGAATTCCTCGATTGAGAGTCCCTCTGCCCAGGTGTTGACAACTAAAGCTATCCAGCACAGTAATCATCAAAAAAAAAACTTTTTTATTTTTTTGGTCCTTTTGAGACAGGGTCTCCCTGTAGCCACAGCTACCCTGGAACTTGCTATGTAGACTAGCCAGGCTAGCCTCAATCTCACAGAGATCCACCTGCCTTTGCCTCCCAAGGGCTAGAATTAGACAGGCTCAAAATAAATTTTTTTGATTCTTCAGTTTATTGCATATAGGAGTTACTCTAGTCCAAGTTAAAATCAGCTTAAATGATTCCATTATACAAGCTGTGAGGTTTGTAAACTTGTGACAAGGGACAGAAGGGAAATGCTCATTGCAAGGAAATCCTCACTTAAGCTTCAGAGAGCCACAAGCACTTAAAACTTATGAACTGATCATCCTCAGCCAGTCCAGTCTCTATCAGGAACTGATATGTGTCTTTGTACTGGTCACCCTGCAGCTGAATTCCTTTCTCCATATTCTGGATGCTCAATTACAGTACCATTGTAAGGAGAATTCTTCTTTAATATCTTCACTGATTCCCTTTTATCGTAATCATCAGCAATTCCTTGGACAGTAGTAAGGGTCTTCCTGCTATTTCTCTGTTGAATTCTTTTTTGAGGGAGTGGGTATTTTTGAGACAGGGTCTCCCTGTAGCCCCAGCTGGCCTGGAACTCCCTATGTAGACCAGGCTGGCCTTGAACTCAGAAATCTGCCTACCTCTACCTCCCAAGTGCTGGGATTAAAGGCATGTGCCACCACACCCGGCTTCTCTGTTGAATTCTATGGGTAGAACCCACAGTACCAGCAGGAAGCAGGTCATCCCTTGCGTCAGCAAAGGGATCAAAAGAGTGGAAGTTCTGGATAGCAGACATGATATGATTCCATTTTCTCAGTGGAAACAGCCTGTAAAAGAGGGCTACAGGAGAAGGGGTGGGGGGCACAACATGGAGTGCAGGGAAGCAAGTGGGTGCGAGGGAGCAGCAGCCGAGTCCTCAGAGGTGGCTCAGTAACTGGGACCATCAAAATAATTTTTAAATATATGAGATATTTTTACTTTACTAACTTATATAGAGCCTAAGCCCTATATGAAGCCCTCCATTGCATATCCTCCAAAACCTTAGTTATCATCATTAATAGAAGACACATGAAAAAGAGGCCTATGCTAGGTGTAGTGGTACACACCTTTAATCCTAGCGCTTGGGAGGCAGAGGCAGGTGGATCTCTGTGAGTTTTAGGCCAGCCTGGTCTACATAGTGAGTTTCAGGCCAGCTAGGGCTATAGGGAGAGCCTGTCTCAAAAAAAAAAAAAAAAAAGAAAGAAAGAAAACAGAGCTGCAAGACTGACATTGTCAGCTAGCTCATCTTCCCACCTGATTAGGTAGGTAATGTTCCTGGTTAGAAAGCCACAGATAGTGTTCTTTGACTCCAGAGGTGCTTTACAGTAATTATAATTTATGTGGTTACTTTTGGTTGTTCAGTTGATTGGATTAAGAGAAACCTAGGAGATTATTAACACACATCTCTGGGTAGTCTGTGGTGGTATTCCCAGAGACAATTAGATCATGAGAGCTCTGACCTAATGAATGTGTTAATTCCTTAATGAATTCACAATATGCTGACATTATTAGGAGATAGTGGAAAATAAGAGATAGGGCCTAGCTGGGGGAGGTAGGTCACTTGGGGGCCTGTCCTGAGGATTATAGCTCCTATACTCTCCCTTAAGTTGTTTCTGTCAGGCATTTGGTCACAGCAATGGTAAAAATTAACATATAACTTCCTAGAAAAATGTTGTATGCTGAAGTGGTACAAGTACTTGCCTTGTAAGTGAAGTGAAGTGGTAGAGTACTTGCCTAACAGCATAAGGCCTTCAGTTCAATCCCCAGTACTACAAAAGAAGAAAAGGAAAGAAAATGAAAAAAAGAAAGAAAAATGTTGATATTTTAGTTAGCTTGTATAACCATGATGCAATTAAATGTGTGATTTTCATTAGGCTTGTTTAAATATTGAAAAAAACTAAGGGCCCCTTTGTTGCCTTTGGAGAAATCTAGTGGTCTGGGATCACAGATTAAATATGCAGTTCTGAGCACCATAAGCATTAAAAGAAGCTTAAATCTTCTCTTCTTTTCATTCCAGAGATGTTATCAAGTGGCTGGTCAGAGCAGTAACTGAAAATGAATTAACTGAGCCCCAAAATGGGAATCAGACCTTTTCAGGAACAGGAATCTTGAAAACCAACAGTGGTCATCTGTCTCCCCAACCTAACCTGACCAAGAACACCAATCAGCTGTAAGGAAAACAAAGTTGTCTTTCCAGGGCTATGAGGATTTAGTGTTTTAGAGAATAGGTCCAGTATAAAGAGCAGCTTCCCCCAAATTACCACATGCTCATAACATAGACTAATTCTAATTAAAGACTCACAGACCGGGAATATAACTCAATAGTAGAATGTTTTTTAATAGTAGAATTCTTTCCTAGCATGCATATGGACCTGGATTTGATCTCCAATGCTGCAAAATAAAACAAAGCAAAAATCATGCAAAGAACCCCATACCTTAGTTTAAAGGCCACATTTCTAATTCTAGTGGCAGAAAAGCCAAAAGGCAATAAAAGGTTATAACTCCTCATCACTTCAGCTATCCATACTGGCATAGAGGCATAGTAAGTAGGGGGCATTCTCACAACTTCTAGTCAGCAGGAGCTTCTCTAGAAGACAGCCAATTCAACTTGTAGATTCTAACACGTATGACAGGAATGGTTCAGGCCAGGCCAGGTCCCATCAGCAGACTGCACTGGAAACATGTATAACATTTCCTTTATAGAACTGAGAGCAGTCCTGGCATTTCCTGAGAACTGTCACAGTTTTAGAGGCTGGGGCTGCCCTTAAGTAAATAGGCTGGGACTACGTCAGTCACATTAATAAAAGCTCCTCACATTTGACATTTCAAATGTAACATTTGTGTCTAAATTCACAATACTATGTTATATTGTATTTGCATCAGCTTGATTTTCATATTAGGCTTATCTTGTCCCTTAAGGGGAACTGTTTGAGAGATTTATTTGTTTTGGTGTATTGGAGAAGATTCTAAAGTGAAACTGTCCCAGAGACCCTGTGTACATTCCCAAGAGGGAGGCCCACGTGGTTCCTTCAATGGAAATCAATTTCATTAATCATTATCTTAATGCATTTATTATAACTATTGGTAGAAATACAGCAGAGGCTCCTAAAACTTGATGATATCATGAGCTTGTCAACAGTTACTATAGGTGCTACCATTTTCAAATGCTACCCTGTCGGATGCACTACTCATCACTCCAGCTTTACAAAATAGGTGCCATTCTCCCTTTCAGTCAGCGAGAAGGGCAGTTGCTACAGATCCTCACTAATAAGCCTGCTCTTTCGAGTTCCAGTTCAGAAAGTATAACTCTTTTCCCTCTTTCTGGCCCCCTTTTGTGGATACTAACCAAAACCCTAAGTCTGTGTTGTTGCCTGACACTCCAGGCATTTTACTCCCTATGGAGACACCCCCACTCTATGTGGCTGTTTGCAGATTTCCATTACTGAGCCTGCCTGCTTTCCTGACTTCTAACTCCAAAAGCACAACTTCTTATCTATCTCCTTCCTTCAGCTACCAAGATCTCCAGTTCACCTGTCCTGTTGGGTTTTTTCCCACAAACTCCAAAAAAATGATCCTTAAATTTTTTTTTTTCAAGTAGGAATTGGAGAGATGGCTCAGCAGTTAAGAGAACTGCAGCTGGGTTCAGTTCCCAACACCCACATAGCAGCTAACAACTGTCCTTAACTCCAGTTCCAGGGAATCTGACTCCCTCTTCTGGCCTCTGTGGGCAATGTACAACACAGGTGCATTTACATACATGCACGTAAAACATTCATACACACAAAAAAATAGCAGGCTGGAGAGACGGCTCATCAGTTAAGAGCACTGGCTGTTCTTGCAGAAGACCCAAGTTTGAATCCCAGCACCCACATGGCAGCTAACAACCATCTGTAACTCCAGTTCCAGGGGATGTGACACCCACTTCTGTCCTCTGAGGGCACTGCATGACACAGATGCACTTACACACATGCAAGCATAACACTTATACACATAAAATAAAAATTGATAAAAAATAAATGAAAAAAAAATTTAAATAGATGAGAAGATTTGGACAAAGCAATTTAGTAATTTATTGTAGAGCCAGAATCATAAATAATATGTCAGAAAAGGCTAGTATCAAGCCAGGCTCATCCTTCTGAAGTGTTGACCAGATTCCCAGTGCCATGTCAGGTCCGTTTTCCCCAGTATGCAGGTCTGATGAGAGAGAAGGTCAGGGTCCACCAGTGGTAGAAAAATTACAAGGCAAATAATACATATTTTCTCTTGTATCAAAGAAATTAAAATAATGTTAGTCACTTGGGCCTCTTAGCAACATACTCCATTCGAAAGGCCAAAAATGTCAAAAGTATTTGGGAGCTTTTATCTAATCCTTAAAAGATTTTAGGGTTACCTCTTCAGAAGGGGGGATGTTGGAGTAGCAAAAAAACCCATTAAAAAAAAGAAGAGTACATGAAGTTAGCAGAAAATAGTGATGGGGAGATATGGGAGAAGTTGGGGGGTGGGGGAGTGGGCATGGATTTGATCAAATGCCTTATATACATGTATTAAATTCTTAATAAATTATTTCTTTAAAAGTTACAGATGTTCCTTAAGTTCTGTAGACCCCATTAAGAGTCTGTGGTTCTCTTTTTTAACTTAAAAGCAATTTGCTTATGCAGCTCACTTCCAGGTTCTAAAAGGTTTCAGAAATGATCTGCCAAATGGATTAAATTGCTCAATGAAAGCAGTCAGTCTGATGAGCTTGAGTAGCTCTCTTGACCTGGTATGTACTTTGCAAGGTCCTCTAACAGTCTCTGTTCTTGGTATACACTGGTGGGGACCTCCTCCAGCCACAGGAGGCCTCTTGCCATGTCTTCCCACTCACTGTATCCTGTGTTCTGGATCCAGGATTGTGTGTCAACTTCAGAGGATGTTGTCCATAGCCGTAGAGGTGGACAGGACTCCTACCTGCAGCTCCAATAAAATAGCTGAGATGATGTTTGGGTTTGTGCTGGACATTCCTGAGAGGAGTCAGAGGTGAGTGCAGTGCTGTTGTGGTCGCTGTTGTTGTCATTATTGCTTGAGGGGAAGGTTAGTTGTACACACCTTTAATCCCAGTTCTCAGGGGAGGCAGGTAGATCTCTGTGAGTTCCAGACCAACCTGGTCTACACAGGGAGTAAGAATAAACGATGAAGTAAGGAAAAACTGCTGTTTGGCAGCTATCATAATAACAATTAGTTCAGTCCTGAATACCCAAAGTATAAACACCACAGTTTCCCTTCAGAGGATACATGGTTACAAATCAAAACCAAGGCACTGGAGAGATGGCTCAGTGGTTAAGAGCACTGGCTGTTCTTGTAGAGGACTTGGGTTTGATTCCTAGCACCCACATGGAGGCTAACAATTGTCCATAACTCCAGTTCCAGGGACTCCAACACCTCTTTTGACCTCTGCAGGAATTACACAACATGAGTACACTTTCAAAAACAGGCAATACATTCATACACATAAAATGAAAAAAAAAATTCAAAAAGGGGGGATACTGGAGAGATGTCAGCAGCTAAGAGCACTGACTGCTCTTGCAGAGGACCTGGGTCAATTCCCAGCACCCACATGGGAGCTACATACCGTCCTTAACTCCAGAATCCAAAGCCCTCTTCTGACCTCTGTGTCATTTCACGACACAGGTGCACTCGCATACATGCAGGCAATACACTCTTACACATAAAATAAAAATAATATATATTTTTTTAAAAAAATAAATAAATGCTTCAGAGTTTACCCAATGACTAAAAAGAATAAAAGGAATTTTCTATTATTTTACATCTCCGCTTGGCTTTTTAGCTTTTTTATTAAAATTTCTTTTGAATTTGATTGTAGAGTCCCATGGTTGGATGAAATAGAAAAAGATCCCATGTATGTTGTGCAGTATTGTGGATCAATCCCACTGTCTTGTGTGTGCCTAACAAGCACTCTAACCATTGAGCTACATCCCAGCCCCTATTTTTGTGCAGCAGGACCTCACTATGTAGTCCAGTCTGATCTTGAATCCATGGTCCTCCTGCTTAGCCTCTGGAGTATTGGGATTGCAGTGTGCACCACTGTGTCATCCCATATGCTTTATCCAGGTTTCCCTAGTGCAGACCTACTGCAAAACTGTAGTACAGCATCACAGCCAACATATCCAAGGTGCATTTCCAGTCCTTAAAGGACCACTCATGTTGCACTTGGATGGATAGTCCTACCTACTTCCCTTCCATGCCTACTTTCTCCTAACCACTTGGTAACCACTAATCCCTTCCATTCTTGTAATTTTGACCTTTTTAAAAATATTTTATTTATTATTTTTATGTGTATGCATGTACTGCCTGCATGTATGTCAGTGCACTCATATCATGCAGTGGCTTGGGAGGTCAGAAGAGGGCGTCAGATCTCCCAGAACTGGTGTTAGGGACAGCTACAGTTAGCTGCCATGTGGGTGCTGGGATTTGAACCCCAGTCTTCTGCAAGAATCACTAGTGTTCTTAACCACTGAGCCATCATCTCTCCAGCCCCTGTAATTTTTCCTTTTCAAAATTGCTATATTATGGAATCATACAGGATGTAACCTTTAGGGATTGGCTATTTTGGGGTTTTTTTGTCTTTTTTTTTTTTTAAGACAGGGTCTCCCTGTTGCCCTTGCTGTCCTGGAACTCACTATGTAGACCAGGCTGGCCTCGGAACTCACAAAGATC
Organism: Nannospalax galili; assembly: GCF_000622305.1. Classification (NCBI taxonomy): domain Eukaryota; kingdom Metazoa; phylum Chordata; class Mammalia; order Rodentia; family Spalacidae; genus Nannospalax; species Nannospalax galili. The sequence goes on along the minus strand of NW_008350126.1, from coordinate 810,937 downwards.
AGCCTGCCTCTGCCTCCCAAGTGCTGGAATCAAAGGTGTGCACCACCATACCCGGCTTGTTTTTGTCTTTTTGAGACAGGGTCTCCCTGTAGCCCCAGCTGGCCTAGAACTCACTATGTAGACTAGGCTAGACTTGAACTCACAGAGATCCACCTGGCTCTGCTTCCTGAATGCTGGGATTAAAGGTATGCACCACCATGCCTGGCAGGGATTGGCTGTTTTTTTTTTTTTTTTACTCAATGTGGGTCTCTAGAGATTCATCTGAGTTGTGTGTATCAACAGTTCATTACTTTTTCTTGATCAGCAGTGTTCCATGGCAAGATGGATCACAGTTTTTCTTTTTTTAATTTCTTTTTAGTTTATGTGTATAAGCGTTATACCTGCATGTATATAAGTGTACCCATTTTGTGTAATGCCTGCTGCGGACAGAAGACAGCATCAGATCCCCTGGAACTGGAGTTTCAGACAGTTGTTAGCTGCCATGTGGGTGCTGGGACTCAAACCTGGGTCTTCTGTAAGAGCAGCCATTGCTCTTAGCTGCTGACATCTCTCCAGTACCCCCCCCTTTTTGAAATTTTTTTCATTTTATGTGTATGAGTGTATTGCCTGCATTTTTGGAAGTGCACTCATGTTGTGTAATTCCTGCAGAGGTCAAAAGAAGGTGTTGGAGTCCCTGGAACTGGAGTTATGGACAGTTGTTAGCCTCCATGTGGGTGCTAGGAATCAAACCCAAGTCCTCTACAAGAACAGCCAGTGCTCTTAACCACTGAGCCATCTCTCCAGTGCCTTGGTTTTGATTTGTAACCATTTATCCTCTGAAGGGAAACTGTGGTGTTATACTTTGGGTATACTATGAATAAAGTCTGGTATAAGTATTCATGTCCAAAGTTTTGTATGAACATAAATTTTCGTTTCTCTAGAATAAGTGCCTAAGAATTGACTTTTTAGCTTTTTTCATTAAATACTTGTATCATTAATGTTCCAATTTTAGTTCCCTAAGAAATTACTAAGTTATTTCTCAGAGTAGCTATATTATCTCCATTCTGCCATCTCTGAGTGGTACAGTTTCTCTGGATCTTGGCTAGGATTTGGTGTGGTCCCTGGTTTTTTGTTTGTTTTTTTTTATTTTAGCCATTCTGATTGGTGTGTTGTGATCTTCATTACAATTTTGTGTGTGTGTGTGTGTGTGTGTGTGTGTGTGTGTGTGTGGTGTTATATATATGTATGCAGGTATTCTGTGAGCACCAAGGCCAGAGGAGGACTTGGGTATCCTGCTCTGCCACATTCTCCCTTTTTCCCTTGAGAAAGGGTCTGTTACTGAACCTGGAGCTGAGCTAGCAGCCTGTGAGATTCAGCAATCTGCAGCACTGGGGTTATAGGCATTTGTGGCAATGCAGCCTTTTCCATTGGTGCTGGGAATTCAGCAAGCACTCTTACTCACTGAGCCATCTCACCAGCCCCTCATTTATAATTTCTATAACAGTTATTATGCTCATGTGTTTAATTGCCATTTTGTATAGCTTCTTTATTGAAATCTTTTTTCCCATGTTCTAAAGGAATTGCTTTCTTCTGGTGGAGTTTTGAGAAACTATATATTCTAGTTATCTGTCAGATCTGTGTCTTTCAGCTATCTTCTTCTACTCTGTAGTTTGTCTTTTCATCCCTTTAGTAAAGTCTTTCACAGAATAAAACTTTTGATGAAGTACAGCTTCTTGATGTTTCCTTTACAGTATCATGCGCTTGTGCCAAAATCCTTGGTGTGTTTTTTTGCAGACCATCATACCATCTGCAGATAGGGAAAGTTGTATTTCTTCCTTTCTAATCTCTTCATCTTTTATTTCCTTTTTATTTAATTTTTTATTTTATGTATATGAGTGTTATGCCTTCATGTATGTAAGTGCACCCATGTCATGCAATGCCTGCTGAGGTCAGAAGATGGCATCAGATCCCCTGGAACTAGAGTTATGGATGGTTGTTAACTGCCATGTAGGTACTGGGATTCAAACCTGGGTCTTCAGCAAGAGCAGCCAGTGCTCTTAACTACTGAGCCATCTCTCTTGGGTTCATTTCCCAGCACCCACATGGCAGCATCCAACTGTCCTTAACTCCAGTTCCAGGGGAATCTGAAGCCTTCTTCTGACTTCTGCAGCATTGCACGACATGGGTGCACTCACATACATGCAGGCAATGCACTCATGCACATAAAATAAAAATAATAAATAAAATTTTTTTTAAAAAGACTCTCTTATGGACATGGTCAATCTGGACTGAGCAGTTCTTCAGTTGAGATTCCCAAGTGATTTCCTCTTCCCAGGTGATTCCATATTGTGTCAATTTGGTGATAAAAACTAACAGGACAATAATCTACAGAGAAAACTCAATTAATTAATTGTTAATTAATATATCAGCTCACTATGGGTTGTGATGCTGACTGCAAGGTTTTCTGTGGATGTTCATTAATAATTAGCTCAAGTTCCAGCTATTCCTAGTTTTCTGAGTTTTTACTTATTGAGTGCTTTTCCTGAAAAAAAATTTCTGATTAATCTCAGAATTATGATATATATTTTAACTACTTTGAATTAATATTATATTCCTTAATGTATAAAAATATTACCATGGGGTTGGAGAGATAGCTCAGAGGCTGGAGAGATGGCTCAGCAGTTAAGCACACTGGTTGTTCTTGCAGAAGACCCGGGTTCGAATCCCAGCACCCACATGGCAACAACTGTCCGTAACTCCAGTTCCAGGGGATCCGACAGCCTCTTCTGTCCTCCAATGGCATTGTACAACACGGGTGCACTAACCTACATGCAGGCATAACACTCATACACATAAAAATTTTAAAAATAAAATATCTTAAAAAAATAATGTTACCATTATGTGTCTTTCTTCAGACCAAGCTCATCCTTTGTTTTCTTAGATTTGACTTCCACGATATTATAAATGCCAGGATGAAGAGTTAGCTATTTTTGCCTTAAACATTTACTTGCTTTTCAAATAAATGGAAAGATAGAGAGGGCTTTTTTATATTTACCCATGTTTGTCACTTCTAATGCTTTTCCTTCTTTTTTGGCAATCCAAATTCTGTTATTTTTCTCCACCCAAAGAGTTTATATCTTTTAATGTTTCTTGTAGTTTTGTACTTTTGTGTGTGTATGAGAGTGCGTATCTGTATGTTTATGTATAAGAGTGTGTCTATGTATGTGTGTATGTGTATTTCTGTGTCTGTGTGTCTGAGAATCTCTGTGTGGTCTATGCACACGTGTATGTGCATACATGAGTGCATGTGTCCATGCTCTTGCATGAAAGCCAGTGGAGGATGTCAGATGTCCTGTTGTTTGGGGGGTTTTTTCGTTTCTGTGTTTGTGTGTTTCGTTCAGTTTTTATTTGTTTTGCTTTGTTTTGAGACAGGATCTCCCTGTAGCCCCAGCTGGCCTGGAACTCACTATGTAGACCAGGCTGGCCTTGAACTCACAGAGATCTGCCTGCCTCTGCCTCCCAAGTGCTGGGTTTAAAGGTATGAACCACCATGCCCAGCTTAATTTGATTTTTTCAAATGTCAAAGAGTGTTCCCTCATCCTGGAAGTTTTTAATTCATGAATAAATCCATTTCTGCCCTGACGCAGGCACTGTGATTTTGTAGGGCTCCATTGTATTAGAATACACAGGGCACATTGTGCTACATGCTGTTGGAATTGCACTTGTAATACTTAGCTCCTTATTCCTCTTTTCCACACAGGGAGATGTTCTTTACTACCATGGAAAGCCACCTTCTGCGTTGCAAAGTGTTAGAGATCATATTCCTCCACAGCTGTGAGACACCCACCCGCCTGCCATTGTCTCTGGCCCAGGCCCTCTATTTTATGAACAATTCCACATCACTGCTCAAGTGTCAGGTACATTTCTTCCTGCTTCAGTTCCAGGGCCAGAACACTTTCCCTAATCCTGCTGTTTGAGCATCATGTAAAAGAGATTTGGAAACTGTGCCAGAAAAGCACAGTTTAACTGGGAAAAACTTTTTTTTTTTTTGTCTTTTTGAAGCAGGGTCTCCCTGGGAAAAATATTTTTTATCCATTGCTTTTACTATCTCTGCAGTCTGATAAAACCCAGTGGCAGACTTGGGATGAGCTGATTGAGCATCTGCAATTCCTGCTGTCCAGTTATCAACATGTTTTAAGAGGTAAGGAGCACTTACTCACAAGCAGGTACTAAGAGAGGTCTCACAATGGAATTCTCACAGAGAATTCTAATTTATTCACTTAAGTAAAGCATCATTCTAGCCCAGTGTGGTGTCACTGGCCTATAACCCAGCACTCAGGAAGCTGAGGCAGGAGGATGGAGAATTTAGGTCCCTAAAGTCTATGAAAGTGGCACTTCAGAACTAAAATTACAGGTGAAGCCAGTAACCAGTGAGAATCTGGGAGAGTAAGCCCAAGTGACACACAAGAGGCAGATGTTGGAAGGATCATGGTAGAATATTGCATCAAGTGAGAATGATTTTATTAGCCAAGGATATTGAAGAGCTTGGGAGAGCTGAAGAACTGACAAATTATTAATTACAGAAGGCTGGGACTGTTGTTCATTAATAAAGTCCTTGCCTAACATGCATGAAGCCCTGGATGCAGTTCTCAGCACCACATAAACTTGCACTTGGAGAGGGAGGCAGGAGGATCAACAAGGTCAACCTTGAATACTTAGTAAGTTCAAGGCTAGCCTGGGAGATATGAGACTTTGTCAACAAAAAAAGGCACAATCAAATTATTGATTACAAAAGGAAAAGGGAAAGGAAAATAGTAAACTTTTTTTTTAACTAGGATTTGATTTGCTTTGTAGCCCAGGCTGACCTGAACTCAAAATTCTCTTGCCTCAGTCTCCCAGGTGCTAGGGTTATAGGCATACACCACCATGACTACCAAAAAGTGTAACCTAATGAGGAAGAAACATGGCATTTCCCTGGACATGCTGGGCTGAGAGGCGCACAGTCTCACACGTGTAGTGTTCTTGCCAGAAGCTTATGTCCTGGATCTGACCACAAGGAAGCATCAGACAAAACCACACTGAGTAACCATCTCCAAATTAACTCACCAGTGCTTTTTAGTACCAACATCTTTTAAAAAAAGACTAAGATCCCGTTCCAGATTAGAAAGAAGTCAATGCACATGAATACTAAATGAAACACATGGTCCTAGACTGGATTCTAAATTAGAAAAAAGAAGTTATTAGAGGGTTGGGAGTCAGTGATAGAGCACTTTCCTAGCACAGACAAGGCCCTGGGTTCCATTCCTAGTGCTGCAAAAATGAAGGGCACTGTTGGAACAATTGGTGAATTTGAAGAGATTAGCTAATATTGTTAATTGTTTTTAATAACTATACCAGATTATGGTCCAAGTAAGTGTTTTTGATCTTAGAAAATCCATACTGCAATACTGAGCCTGGTGTCTGCAGATTATCCTCAGATAGTAGGGGAGAGATTCTACTTGCCCGTGATCCTGTTAAGATTGACTGTACTTCAGTGTTGACACATGGGAAGTAAGAGAACACTTAGCCCCTCTTAGACCTGGAACTAAGGAAGCTATTGCAAAGATGATTTTTTTTAAATAAATAAATAATAGTACCACATTAACAACTGAAAGTCTGGGTTTAAATCCTAATTCTATCTATTACCTCTATGCTATGTCTCTAGGCCTTTTTTTTTTTTTTTTTTTTTTTTTTTTTGAGACAGGGTCTCACTCTATAACCCAGGCTAGCCTTGAATTCATGAAAGTCCTCCTGCCTTGGTCTCCCAAGTACTAGGTTACGGATGGCTTCCAGGTCTTGGTTTCTTTTCTAGCAAAGAAAAGAAAGTAGTGATAAGACATAACTTTCAAGAATTTATTATTCTTGTATATATAAAAAAAGTATCCAGTTCAGTCTAGGTAGACTATGAAGGTTTTCTGTTTCATACTTGAGGAATGTGGGGGTTATAGTTCTAGAAACTCAACTGGGGTGGGGGATAGAGAGATAGCTCAGCAATTAAGAATACTACCCAGGTTTTTGACTGTCCTTAACTCCAGTTCCAGGGGATCTGATGCTCTCTTCTGACCTCTGATGGCATTGTATGCATGGGTGCACTTACATTCAGACAAAACACTCATACACATAAAATAAAAATAAATTTTTAAAACATTTTTAAGAAAGAAATTGAACCTAGGCCTCATGCATTCCAGGCAAGTGCTTTACCACTAAACTATACTCATAGCCCTTATAACTAAACTTCAAAGATACATCATCAAGACTACAGTATCATAGTTTTAGGCATTTCTTAACACTCTCAAAGAAAGACACATGTTCTTAGAACAAAGCCTGAAAGGCAGATTCTCTGGGAACTTAGTCTCATTGAGGTTACATAACTATTTTGGAGTTCTGACAGAAAGTTTAATATTACAACAGCCTTATTTAAAATTCACCTTTAACACTTGTTAAGTTACTGACCCAGAAAATCTGTCCTGAACTCCCCACCTTGCAGGCGTTTCTACTGTGATGTAGATTCTGGGCTGGCAGGTGAACTAACATTCTCTACAGGAATAAACCCTTACCCAGGAATAAACCCCTACCCTGTATCACAGAGAACTCAAGAATGGGACTCAGCAAAATTAGAAATTGCTTTGTGCCATGGCCTTTTCCTAATCTTAGCAAACAGTCAAAACTTCGTGTTTTAAAAATATGAGTCCTGAGCTGAAGAGATGGCTCAGTGGTTAAGAGCACAGCTGCTCTTGCAGAGGACCCAAGTTTGGTTCCTAGCATCCATATGGCAGCTAACAACCATCTGTAACTCCAGTTCCAGGAGATCTGATGCCCTCTTCCGACCTCTGTGGACATTGCACAACATGAGTACACTTAGATACCTGCAGGCAATACACTCCTACACATAAAATAAAAATAAGCTGGAGAGATGGCTCAGCGGTTAAGAACACTGGTTGTTCTTGCAGAAGACCCAGGTTCGAATCCCAGCACCCACATGGCAGCTAACAACTGTCCGTAACTCCAGTTCCAGGGGATCTGACAGCCTCTTCTGTCCTCCTCATACATTGCACGTCTTGGGTGCATTTACCTACATGCAGGCATAACACTCACACACATAAAATAAAAATAATAAAATATTTTTTAAAAAAAATAAATAAGAGCCCTAGGAACTTAGCTATCTTGACCACCATTTGGCTGGACAGGGTAGGCAAGGCAGCTTCAGAGATCAGTTATCTCAAGGACTCCAATAGCCTTCCTTCAGAGCCCTGCCTGCCACCAACTGAGGGGAGAAAAGCAGGAGCAGGCAGAATTACTTTAGTTCACATACTCACCCAGGCACACATAGCTACAGAATGCTCTCTCTGTGCCTCATTGGGAAATCCTAAGTTAGACCAACATGGCTTCACAGAGTTCAGTGGCCAGTGAGAAGGCCCACCCAACAAGTAATCACACAGAAACAGTTAAATATGGTCAAAGTCAATGCTGCACAATAAAGCAAAGTGTGTGCAACAAGAGGACCTGCTCTTGTTTTAGTGGGGCCCAAAGAGACCTTCCTAAACAATTGACATTTCAGTAAGATAAGACCAGCCATCTTTCAGTATCCAGAAACCGACAAACATGTTATGTTAGCAGCTCTTCTCACTGCTGTGACAAAAGCAACTTAAAGGGTTTATTTTGGGCTCATAGTTTGAGGGTACAGTCCATTATGGTGGGGAAAGCTTGACAGCTGGATATGAGGCCACTGGCTACATTGTATCTGCTATCAGAGAAGCACTGGCTACATTGTGACTGCTGTCAGGGAAGCACTGGTCACATTGTATCTGCCGTCAGGGAAGCACTGGTCACATTGTATCTGAGGTCAGGGAAGCACTGGCTACGTTGTGACTGCTGTCAGGGAAGCACTGGTCACATTGTATCTGCCGTCAGGGAAGCACTGGTCACATTGTATCTGCCGTCAGGGAAGCACTGGTCACATTGTATCTGCCGTCAGGGAAGCACTGGTCACATTGTATCTGCCGTCAGGGAAGCACTGGTCACATTGTATCTGCCGTCAGGGAAGCACTGGTCACATTGTATCTGCCGTCAGGGAAGCACTGGTCACATTGTATCTGCCGTCAGGGAAGCACTGGTCACATTGTATCTGCCGTCAGGGAAGCACTGGTCACATTGTATCTGCCGTCAGGGAAGCACTGGTCACATTGTATCTGCCGTCAGGGAAGCACTGGTCACATTGTATCTGCCGTCAGGGAAGCACTGGTCACATTGTATCTGCCGTCAGGGAAGCACTGGTCACATTGTATCTGCCGTCAGGGAAGCAGAGAGATGAATGCTGGTGCTCAGCTTTCTCTTTTTCTTTTTCTTTTTTTAAAGCAGGGTCTCACTAGCTGGCCTAGAATTCACTATGTAGACCAGGCTGGCCTCAAATTCACAGAGAT
>NW_008350126.1:773013-800111 GCF_000622305.1 Nannospalax galili | reverse complement strand
GGTCAGGGAAGCACTGGTCACATTGTATCTGCCGTCAGGGAAGCACTGGTCACATTGTATCTGCCGTCAGGGAAGCACTGGTCACATTGTATCTGCCGTCAGGGAAGCACTGGTCACATTGTATCTGCCGTCAGGGAAGCAGAGAGATGAATGCTGGTGCTCAGCTTTCTCTTTTTCTTTTTCTTTTTTTAAAGCAGGGTCTCACTAGCTGGCCTAGAATTCACTATGTAGACCAGGCTGGCCTCAAATTCACAGAGATCCACCTGCCTCTGCCTCCCAAGTGTTCAGATTAAAGACTTGTGCCACCATGCCCAATTTTGCTTTCTCCTTTTTATTCAATCCAGGATCCCAGCCCATGAATAATGCTACCCTCATTTGGGGTGGATCTTCCCACCTCAGTTAATCCAATCTAGGTAATCCCTTACAGCCTTGTGTAGAGGTTTGTTTCCATGGTAATTCTAAATCCCATCAAATTGACAGTCAAGATGAACCATCATAGATGCCAAAATCTGCTTTGCTTAAATCCCTGATGTGGCATGGTATTTGCATATGAACTGTACACATAGTTCCATATTCTTTAAATCATTTCCAGATTACTTATAATACCTCATACAATACACATTTTATATAAGTAGTTGTTAGGCTGGTTGTTTAGGGGATGCAGACAAGAAATAAAAGTCTATGCACATTAGTACAAGCACAATCTTTTTCTCTGAATGTTTTTTATATTTTATTTTTATTCTTTATGTGTATGAATGTGTTGCCTGCATATATGTGCGTGCACCCATGTCATGCAGTGCATCAGAGGTCAGAAAAGGGCTTCAGATTCCCCTGGAACTGGAGTTAGGATGGTTCGTAGTTGCCATGTGGGTCTGGGAATCAAACCCGGGTCCTCTGCAAGAGCAGTCATTGCTCTTAACTGATGAGCCATCTCCCCAGCCCTCTCTGAATATTTTCATCCACTGTTGGTTGAATCATTAGGTAAGGAACTACAAATGCTTATACTAAGATGTAAGATCTAATCCCTTGCCATGCAACCAGGGTGGCTGAAATCCACTGGCCAAAGTTTCCTCCTGCGTGTACATGTGCTGAGATTAGTACCGTGCACATCTGTCATTAAATTCCCTGCACTATTTCAATAAATTCTGAAGTTCTCTTGCTTCAACCCCAAGTGTTCACTACTCTACCCTATTCGGTCAACTTTTTTCCCCACATTTTCATATTTCTTTATCTTTGTGTCTGTGTGTATATGTGTAGAGTATGTGTCACGTATGTGTAGGTGCACTACACATGTGTGCGTGCATGTGGAGGCCAAAGGTTGACATCAAGTGTCTCCCTCCATCACTCTCCATCTTATTTATTGAGACAGGGTCTGTCTCTAAGCCCAGACCTCACCCATTGACTAGACTAGCTGGCCAGTGAACTTCTGGGATCCTCCTGTCTCTGTGCCATTTACCTGGCTTTTTATGTGGTGTTGGATCCAAGCCCAGGTCCTCCTGCTAGTATGGCAGGCACTTTACCAACTGAGCCATCCCCATCCCTCCTCCTTTGTTTCCCAAATCATTTTTAGGTTTGTCAGTAGCATAGGCCTTTTGTAAGAAAATCAAATTATGCTAAAACCATTCCCCCTAAAACCATTCATTCACCAGTGGCAAAGTGAAATAAATCTGATTTTCCTACTAAAACCCTCCACGAAAACTTTCAGATACCCTCTGCTCTCAAAGGCGAAGTGTCACGTTATTACATGCTCAGCCCACCTTTCAGCTGCATCTAGAACTGTTTTCCCTCCTCTTCCCTGACTTTAGTTTTTTCCCTACCTCAGGACATTTGCACTTTCTATTCCTTCTACCTGGGCTTCATTTCCCCTGCATACTGAGGACTCAGCTCAAGGCTCTCCATAGCTAGATTGGGCTCCGTCCCTCATTCTGTACCTTCCATGTTACTAGTAATCATGAGTCCTCTTTATTTCTTTGCATTCAAGCTGTATCTGTGTTGGTTTATTTGTTCTCAGGCTTCCTGAAATTAGAATGTCAGCCCACAGGACTGGGGCCAAGTCTCTGAGACCACTTTCCCTACAGTGTAGTCCAGTTTCAGAAATATAGTTGGCATTCACAAATTTTTGTTGCTTGAATGTTGAAAGGACCCTGCAGGTAAATAGCTAGGCAATTTTTTTCCTGTTACAGATTGTTTGGACATACTGTGCTATTACTGACTGTACTTTCTTTTTAGATTATAATTAGGCCCAATGCATATGAGTTTAGAGGAACTTTAAATATTTTTATCTGAAGGCTGAAGGAAAACGTATTGAGCATATTTTTAATATAATATACCGCCAGACATGGTAACACAGGCCTTTAATTGCAGCACTTGAGAAGCAGAGACAGGTAGAGCTCTGTGATTTCAAGGCCAGCCTTGTCTACATAGCAAGTTCCAAGCCAGCTAGGGCTACAAAGTGGACCTTTTCTAAAATATAGAAGATAGATTAGATTAGACAGACTAGATAGATGATTGATAGATAGATAGATAGATAGATAGATAGATAGATAGATAGATAGATAGATAGATAGATAGATAGATAGAGATAAATAAGTTTATTCTGTTTCCCCAATTTCTGACACAGTATTGTTCAACCCTTTCACTAACAGGGTTATTTTATTTTTTAAGTGAGGATACTGAGAAAATAATGCTGTAATAGATTTGGTGCATCTGAGTCAAAAGCTCTCAGATCTGTGTGTGCCTCATATGTGACCTTGGGCTTAAATCGGCATATTTTTAGAACTCTGGTAGGACTGGCCTCTGGGCGTGGGACGAGACACATTTTATAGCTTTTTGTTTCCCCAGTATTTTCATTTTCAGTCCTGTAGAAGAGCCATCATGTGGGTGCTGAGAACTGAACCAGGGTCCTCTGCAAGAGCAGCCAGTGCTATTAACCACTGAGCCATCTCTCCAGCCCTCCCCCCACCAAAATATTTTAAAAATAGAAAAGAAACTGCTTCTTGATAGATTACTCAATACTCTCACAGTAAGAATCTTAGCAGTTGTAGGCTTTGTTTTGAGCCAGTGTCCTATGAAACATACAGCACTATACTTGGCAGTAACTGTCTCCTTCAGTTCTCAGCCTTTACTTTGTCCTTAATGAGAGACATTATTGAAGAGTCTAGGTCACTCACTTTACAAGATATCCTTTAACTGAGACTATCTAATTGTTTCCTCACCATCAGATTATGTTAATATCTAATGATAAGAATACAAAATTGGGGGCTGGAGAGATGGCTTAGTGGTTAAGGGCACTGACTGCTCTTGCAGAGGACCCGGGCTCGATTCCCAGCACCCACATGGCAGCTACGAACCATCCTTAACTCCAGTTCCAGGGGGATCTGAAGCCCTCTTCTGACCTCTGCAGCATTGCATGACATGGGTGCACTCACATACATGCAGACAATACACTCATAAAATAATACAATAAAATAAAAAATACAAAATTGCCAGGCTTGGTGGTACACACCTATAATCCAGCACTTGGGAGGCTGAAGCAGAAAAATCAAAGGTTTAAGGCCAGTCAGGACCACATAGGAGATTTAAGCCAATGTGGGTTACATTATAAGACCCTGTCTAAAAATAATGAATAAAATACTAAATAGATGATGACCCTTCACAGTGCATGACATCAAAAAGTAAGTCATTGATTTGGTCAAGGTACTGTCTATGAGATTTGTCCATCACTTCTCTTGTTATTAATAAATGACCCAAAGGCAGAAACTGTGGTTCAGCAGCTATGTGTAGCTTAGTTAAATAAATGTATTAGTGGGGTGTAAAGTTACAACTTTCTAGCTTTTTTTTTTTTTTTTTTTTGGTCTTTTTGTGACACGGTCTCCCTGTAGCCCCAGCTGCTCTAGAACTCATTATGTAGACCAGGCTGGCCTTGAATTGACAGAGATCTGCCTGCCTCTGCCTAGCAAGTGCTGGGATTAAAGGCATGCAACACCACGTCCGGCCTACAACTTTCTAGTTTTAGACCTTCCTTCTGCATCTTGTAACTGGCCTTCTGTGAAAAGGACCCTCACGCATGCACAAGTGTCTACAGAGGCCAGAAAAGGGTGATGGGTCCCCTGAAGCTGGAGTTACAAGAGGTTATGAGCCACTTATACTGGGTGCTGGGAAATGAACTCCAGTCCTGTGGAAGGGCAAGTACTCTTAACCACTGAGCCATCTCTCTAGCCCCCAATTTTTGTGTGTGTGTGTGCTAAGCATATTAAAAATTCAACATGTTAAAGTAAATTCCCTCCTTTTTTCAATGCTAAGCATGGTGGCCCATGCCTACATAATCCCAGCACTTTAGGAGGTTGGGTTTAAGGCAAACTTGGTTTAACAAGTTCCAGGCCAGCCTGGGTATATAAGAAGATCCTATCTTAAAAAAATAATCCATTTTGTCATTTTCTGGTCACACTGTCCACAATGTGACTAATGGACTCCTTCAGGTTGATGCCTATGTCCTCTTGACAGGTCTCCGTATTAGATTTTAAGTGTTGTTTTTCTTTTTTAAAAAATATTTTATTATTTTTATGTGTGTGAGTGTATTGCCTGCATGTATGTGAGTGCACTTGTGCAATGCCGCGGAGGTCAGAAGAGGCCTTCGGATTCCCCTGAAACTGGAGTTAAGGACAATTTATAGCCACCATGTGGGTGCTGGGAATCGAACCTGGGTCCTCTGCAAGAGTAGTCAGTGCTCTTAACTGCTGAGCCATCTCTCCAGCCCCAAGTGTTGTTTTTCTTCTAAAAGATATTACAGGTTCACCTTGTAACTAGCCTGCTTTGATCTTAAATTAGCCTTTCTCCTCAAAATTCTATTTTCTTTTACATTTTAAACTTTCTTTTATGTGCATGTATGTATTTGAGCATATGTACCACTATGCTTATGCAGTCAGCGGACAGCTAGTGAGTCCCAGGAATTGAACTCGGGTCATCAGACTTGGTGACAGGCACACTTTCTCACAGCCATCTTGCCAGCCCCCGATTTTTTTTTTAATGGAGAGTAGGAAATGTATATAAGACCTCCTACATTATCACCCAGATTGAGGGTTTCTCCTGGAGTCTCTGCTTCTAATTACTTTCTGATTAGATAGTCATTTTTTTTTTAAAGACAGGGTCTCATGTATCCCAGGCTGGTCTCAAACTCTTATGTAGCCATGGCTAGCTTTGAACTCCTGATTTACATGTTCCCAATGAAACCTCAATTTCCACTTCAATATCACAGGATTCTTTCCCAACAGTATGAATTATATTTATTTACTTGGGCCATCCTATAATGTAGTTTCTGGTTTAATTTCAGTACTCAGGAGGCAGAAGCAGGCAGATCTCTTTGAGCTTGAGGCTAACTTGCCCTACATAGTGAGTTCGAGGCCAGCCAGGGTTATGTAGTTGAGACCCTGTCACAAAAAAACAAAAACAAGTTTCTGAGTTACAGTAAGCCAGTATTACTACAAATGTAGTTAGGTCCCATTTATTTTCATACTTAGAAATTTCTTTATTTAAGGTCGGTGTGGTGGCACACCTTTAATCCAGCACTCACTCAGCAGGCAGAGGCAGGTGGATCTCTTTGAGTTCCAGGCCAGCTGGGGCTACAGGGAGACTGTCTCAAAAAAAGACGCCCCCCAAAAAAATTATTTAAAATTCGGGGGCTGGAGAAATGGCTTAGCAGGTAAAGGCACTTGTCACCAAGCCTGACAACCTGAGTACATACATGCACATGCACAACAAATATAAATTGTTTGATTCACCATAATTTTTTTCATAAGTGGTTATTATAAAATGTTTATTTAGTACAGACTTACTGTTCCAAGGAAAAAAATTAATTTTTAAATAAAATCTTATTTTGTGTATGAGTGATTTGATTGCATGTGTCAGTGCATCCATGCATGCAATGCCCAGAGGCCAGAAGAGGGCCTCAGATCCCCTGGAATTGGAGTTATAGACAATTGTTAGTCACTATGTGGGTGTTGGAAACCAAATCCAGGTCCTCTGGAAGAGCAGCCAGTGCTCTTAACTGGTAAGCCATCTCACAGACCCAAAACCAAAATATTTTTTAATATATAAAATTTCCTGGGCTGGAGAGATGGTTCAGCAGTTAGCAGCACTTGCTGCTCTTACAGAGGACATGAGTTCAGTTCCTAACACACATATCAGGTGGTTCACAACTGCCTCTAACTCCAGCTTCAGGGGATTGGGTGTCCTCCTCTGGCCTCAGCAGGTACCTGAATAGAGCATACATACATACACACACAAATTAATAAAAATAATCTTTAAATTTCTTGACAATCAGGGTGAGCAAAGAACACAGCCCCTTGGCGTTCCCACAGCAACTCATGTGACCTTTCGACTTGCCATCCAATGCTAAGGCAATAGGCCTTAGTAGAACTGAACTGCAGCCTTTTAAATCATAAGGAACAAAAAGCAGTTCAGTTTTGTCTTCTTCCCTCTTGCAGAGCACCTACGAAGTTCAGTGATTGATCGTAAAGACTTAATCATCAAGAGAATTAAGCCTAAGCCCCAGCAAGGAGATGACATCACCGTGGTGGACGTGGAGAAGCAGATCGAGGCCTTCCGCAGCCGTCTGATCTACCTGCTGGGTGAACCTCTGGTCCCCCAGCTCCAAGACAAGGTGCATTTGTTGAAGTTGCTGCTCTTCTATACTGCAGACTTAAACCCCGACACAGAGCCCATCCCACACTTCTAAGCACTGAGGACCAAGATTACCTCCTGTCTCCATCTACTTAGAAGCTCTGAAGTATGAACAGTAGTTAGAAATATCATAGGACCAAGCCTATCTTATTTATCTGTAGGTTGTAATAACTTTCTAATTCTTCAGTATATACCTTTTTTGATAATCTTTAGCCTACTCAAATATGGCTTAAATATATGAGGTGTATATATTTTTTAATAAATTATTTATCTATACTTTGGAAACAGGCAATACTGTATGTACTATATGTTTAACATTTCCAGATGTGAAGGAACCCCCCCTGCTGAATCCCCCTGCTGAACAAACTCATTAGTGTACATGAGTAAAGGTACTGATGGCCTGTTTCTAGAAAGACATTAGTTCTTCCCAAATAGAGCACATTCCATATTAGACCCTTTATACTGCCTATGACTTTGTGGCCAGTTAAGAGCCAATGTAACAAAGTGGGGCATAGAAAGGTGCATTATAAAATACTTGCTGTCAAAAGATACAAGAAAAAGGCACCAGATTTACTATGCCTAGCTCCATGACTGTGCAGGCTGATCAGCTGTTCTTAATAGAACAAAAGATACCCACATTTGAGAAAGTAGTAAGGATTTTTATTGTCAATACAAGAGATAACACAAATAAATTAACTTTTACAACAATTTTAGACTCCAGGGGTTCTCTGTGAGGTGGTTAGCTCATTATGTAAACAAAATACTATCCCAAACAAAACCCAGTAAGCATTGGAGACAGTGTTCAAGATACGGAGCCTGTGCACAGTAAGGAGAAATAAAAAGGCATTTTCTTCCCCTCTTTCCCCAGGAAAATGTGTTACATAAAGTATGAGGCTCATTTGATGGAAAATACTTTCATTATAGAAATTTTTTGTATTTTTCCTCCTCCCCCAACAACAGCAACAAAAAAAATTGCAGGCTATGACTCAGACGAAGAAATCAAAATAAGGTGACATGAATTTCATGTGAACCTCAAGTCTATCTCAACTGTATCTACCATCTTCTTTAGTCTAAGAAAAAAAGCTTAAGATCCAGGAGAGGTAGGGGTTGAAGCTCAGTGGTAGAGCATATGCCCAACATGAGCAAGGCCCTGGGTTCAGTCTCCAGTAATATAAGGGGGGGGTGGGGTGACACTTAGGATCCATTTACCAATATGAAATCAGTAGACTCAATTTTCTCTCTTTAAGAAGTTTTCAACCAAATTGGAGTTAATTTCACTTTAAAGTGCAAGACAGGCTATGCAGGACTAGTGTTCCAGGACATACAAAAGAGAAGCAGCCCTCCACCTGCAGAGGCCAGGAGGCACCCAGAAGCGGCTGCAGGACAAAGGGATCTATTAGGCTGAACAAAATAAACACAGGGTTCCCGCCAGGTCTGTTAGCTGTACCCAGATCTCAAGCAAGTTTAGCCTCGCTGACAAGACTAGAGCATGTCAGAAGGCCCCAGCTGTCCAGACTAGTTGGTGGGCACCTCTATCATCATTTGTCAGTGCCCGTGTTGATCAAGAAAAAAAATCAAGACACCTTGGTTTTGGAATAGCATAAGCATTACTAAACCTAGGTAAGCAAGGCTTGAAGCCCAGCTCCAGACATAATACAAAAATAGGTCTCCCATATATCACCGCTGACATTTATCTTTAAAGCAGTGTAAAATGGTTCTTTCAC
The DNA here is from genome assembly GCF_000622305.1 of Nannospalax galili. Lineage (NCBI taxonomy): Eukaryota > Metazoa > Chordata > Mammalia > Rodentia > Spalacidae > Nannospalax > Nannospalax galili. The sequence goes on along the minus strand of NW_008350126.1, from coordinate 791,709 downwards.
ACAAGCACAAGCTTTGCATTAATGCTGTTCAAGCCTTAAAAATACACCAATCCTATGTCAGAGCCAAGGTAAAAGAGCTGAGTCCTTGGGATGGGAAGCATTCTAGAAGCCAGTGGGGGTGAGCACATTCAAGTCACGGGGTTTGAGATTATGGGTTCGTGGTGGTGGTTTCTTCCCTTCTACCACTGGGATGTCCATCTTGGGAGGCTTGAAGGTTGCTGGCTCTTCGGCTGCTCGGGTGGCCTGGGCACGCATCAGCTCCATGGGGGAAGGTTTCTGGGCTCCTTTGTAGGCCTGGATGGCAAAACCTCCTGTAGAAAACAGAATAAATAATTACACAGCCCAAACTGCAACATGGTCCTTTTCTGACGGAGCTGTCTTACCAGAATCAGACTTCTGGAGGGGTCGTGGTCCAAAGAGGCTCCATTTATCTGATGAGTTCCTGTCATTCCCACTTCCAGGATCCATGGTACTAGGATTCGTGCCAGGTAAGGCAGCGGAGGAACCAGAGGTAAACCAGCCTCTGGAATACAAAATTATATATACATCCCAATACATCTATTCCTATGCTGCCAAGAAACCACAGATCTAAGCCTGACTTTCCTACATACAGCTCAGAAGGGTCCAGGAAAGGCTCACCTGGACTTCTGCTTAGGGGATGAGTGAGGGGTGCTGCTTGGGGTGGACTGGGCTGATGCAGGCTGCTTCTCCTCTTTTATTATCTCTCCACTTTGCAACTTTAGTTTCTGTTCAGATGGGTGAGAAGAGAGACTTTTTCAAAGTGAAGTCAAACACAAAACAACTAAATCTGGGTTTATAAACACCTTGATCCACATCCTAACTTCAGGCTCAAGGAAAAGCAGATGGAATAATTTGGACCCTTTATTTTTGCCATCCTAGATGGAATTCCATCTTTCTAAGGAATTGTACTCTATAACTTATTTCAAGCATTTCTGTACTAAAATCCATGTAGTAGAGCTTTTACTTTCAACAAAGTCATTTAGTGAGAAAGCCACAACTCAAGCTGGCTTGGCCTGTATCTCTCCACTTCCTATGTCTCCTTTAAGTGCAACCCCTGCCCTTCTCAGACTTTCAAAGCCAAGACTCAGGCTTGCTACCTTTAGCACTATACAGTGATATGCTAAAGGTTCCTCTGGGGAAACTGCCCATCTCTGTCCTCTCCCATAGGCAGCCACTCCACAGCACTGCAAAAATACCTCCAGCACACTAGCAGTCTAGTAGTAAGACAAAGCTGCTGCTTAGTTCTTAGGCCTGGTTTAGAGTTCAACACATAGTATGTCTACCCTCTAAGTAATATGCCTCTGCTTAGCCCAAGCTATATGCCAAGTGATCACCCTCAGAATTTCTCAACAAATCAATCTGTGTAGGTTGACAATGTGTTATCAGATTGAAATGTCAAAAACTGACAGTGGTTCTCTCTGAAAGCAGCTTTGTCTAAGCTTAAATGGTCACAGGCCCAACACTAATCTCTCATAGCAGTGGCATTTAAACAGCCTGCAGATTCATCTGCAATAGTCATTCCACAATGCAACCCATTCATGATATCCTGTCCCCCTTCCACACGCTGTCCATGCCCCATACACTGTACCCATGCTCCTCTCATGCTTTGTGGTTCTCCCTGTGTTCAAAAGGCCTTGTCGCAGCTACCAGAACTTACTTTTAAGAGTTATTTTATTTTTATGTGCATGGGTATTTGCCTGCATGTATGTAGGTACACTACATATACCTGGTGCCCAAGGAGGCCACAAGAGGGCATCAGATCCCCTAGAACCAGAGTTACAGAGAGTTATGAGCTGTCATGTGGGTGCTGGGAACTTAACCCAGATCCTCTGCAAGAGCACCCAGCACTCTTAACTGCTGAGTTACTCAGACCTGTGTTTGTTCCCCTCCCAACTTGCCTCTGCCCTCCCTTTCAGAGACTCTGAATCCCTAAGACAGATTCCCACACACTTTAGAATAAGGAAGAGAAGGGACTGGAGAGATGGCTCAGCAGTTAAGAGCATTGACTGCTCTTGCAGAGGACCCAGGTTCGATTCCCAGCACCTACATGGTGGCTATGAACTGTCCTTAACTCCAGTTCCAGGGGTCTCTGACTCCCTCTTCTGACCTCCTCAGCATTGCACAACATGGGTGCGCTCATACATGCAGGCAATACACTCATACACATAAAATAAAAAATAAAAATAATATATTAAAAAGAATGAGGGGAAAACAATCAGGAGACTTGTTGAGTTCAGATCTTGTTACTGGCTTGGACCTTGGATTACATTCTCCATCTTTGTGTATGTGTGTGTGTGCGCATGCATGCACATGTGAGGGGGTACATGTGGGGGATATGCAGGTGCCATGTATGTGCAGGTACATGTTGAGGCCAGAGATCAACCTCAGGTGTCATTCCTCAGAAGCCATCCACTTTTTGGCTTTTTTTGAGACAAGATCTCCCGGTAGCCCCAGCTGGCCTGGAACTCACTATATAGACCAGGCTGGCCTTGAACTCAGAGATCCACCTGCCTCTGCCTCCCAAGTGCTGGGATTAAAGGCACGTGCCACCACGCCTGGCCCACTTTGTTTTTTAAAGTGGGCTCTTAGCTAGGTGTGGTGGCACATGCCTTTAGTCCCAGCACTCAGCAGGCAGAGACAGGCGGATATCTGTGACCTAAAGGTCAGCCTGGTCTACATTAGTGAGTTCTAGACTAGCTGGGGCTACAGGGAGATCCTGTCTCAAAAAGAACTACCCCCCCCCCCCCCCCCGCCAAAAAAAGACAAGGACTCTTACTGGAATTTGCTGGGATTTGCAGGTTAGACTAAGCTGCCTGGCCAGCAAGCCTCAGGGATCTGCCTGTCTCCACTTCCTCAGCACTGAGACTAGAAGCATGCATCACCATATCCAGCTTTTTACATGGGTTCTTGTGCAGCAAGTACTTTACTGACCAAGCTATCTCTCCAGTCTTCATTTACAAAACAAAGGCTATAGTATCTACCTCAAAGGATTAATGTCAAGATTATGTGAACACAAGAGCTTCAAAATCATAGAGCACCATTCAGTGTAAGGTGATCTCTCCAAAAGAAAGTCATTTTGAGGGCTGATTAGATGGCTCAGTGGGTAAAGGTGTCTGCTGCCAGGCTGACAACCTGAGTTCAATCCCAGACCCACATAGGAAAGCGCCAACTCCTGCAAGTTGTTCTCTGATTTCTACACAAAGTGGCATGGCATGTATGTGCCCAAATGTACATACATGCACACAAATAATTGTTAAAAAAAAAAAAAAAAAACTTTAAAAAGTCATTTAGGAACTAAAGAGATGGTTCAGCAGTTAAGAGCACTAGCTGTTCTTGGAAAGGACCCAGATTTGGTTCTCAGCACCTAAATGGCAGCTAACAACCATCTATAACTCTAGTTCCAGGTGATAGCTAGTCACGCTCACGGGCAGAATGTGATGCAAGCACACGGTGCACTTACATACATGTAGGCAAAACACTGGTACACAGAAAAGAAAAATAATTTTTAAAATAAATGAAAAAGTAAAGTCATTTTAAACTAATTTGTTTATTAAAATGTTTCATCATAGCCAGACATGGTGATACCAGGAATCCCACACACCATAAGGCCAGACTTAACTAAGTCTCAAAACACAATAGGGTAAACAAGGCACAGTGCACACACCTTTAATCCCTGCACTCAGGAGGCAGAAGCATGCAAATCTCTATGAGATCAAGACCAGCCTGGTCTACATAGTGAGTTCAGGCCAGCTGGGGCTACAAGAAGATCCTGTCTCAATTTTTTAAAAAAGGCGGGGGTGGGGGCTAGAGAACTGACTGGAGCTGCAGCTCAGTGGTAAGCAAAATATTGGATCATGATTAAATTAACCTTCACTAAAATTACTTCTTTTGGGGGGGCGGTATTTTTAAGACAGGGTCTCCCTGTAGCCCCAGCTGTCCTGGAATTCACTATGTAGACCAAGCCTTGAACTCACAGATATCCACCTGCCTCTGCCACCCCAGTGCTGGGATCAAAGGTGTGCGCCACCACACCTGGCTCTAAAATTCCTACTTATTCTAATTTAGAAACCACAATTCCAATTCAACATTTGATTTTTTTTTAAGTATACACTGAGTATGGTGGTGCACACCTGTGATCCCAGGACTCAGGAGGCGGAGGCAGGATCACCACCACACATTCAAGGTCAGCCAGGATGACATATGGAAACCTTTTCTCAAAATTATTTAATTAATTAAATACAGAGCATGATGTGGCTATCCAGCTAAACTGTTAATTGTCAGAACTGCCAGATTCCCCTCTCCCTCCCTCATAGCTAGTCACTCTGCCATATAAAACCTATGTCTGTTTTATAGTTCATAGAGTTCTCACACATCACATGTACGAGCTGAGACTCCCACTGGATCCTTCTAAAAAGAAGTAAGCAAAACAGATGCTCTCACATTATAGACAAGTAAGCAAAACCTTTAAGGCTAACACCTTCAGAGCCTTCTGCCAGGAGTGCCACCACAGCAGGGACTAACCCAGTCCAGATCCCTCTGCCCATTTTCTTCCCCCGACTCTTCACAGCTGACAGACAGCCGAGCTGCAAAGTTCTAAACCAGAGCTGTATTTCAAGCCATGCAAGTTCAGGTTGCTTACATGGAGTGCTTCTGCAACTCGGAGGTACTTGGTCTCCTCAGTGGTAAGGCCCTTGTGGGGTGTGTAGCCAGCATCTCTCAGTCCTGCCTGCTGTTCAAAACGCTGGATGCTCTCCTGGGTTTGTTCTGAAAAGAGAGAACAGTCATGCCTGTCCCCTAACCCACCACAAACCAAGGACAATACAGGTATCTGCTGTTCTCCCCAAAAGCAAGGCCATCCAAGAGCAAAGATTGCCCCAGACAGGTACTGACCCAGTAATAAATCTGAACCTCATACAAATGTTCCCTCACAAGAAACGAGCCTTCCCTCACAGCATACTAAAAAGCAAGCTGCGGGGCTGGAGAGATGGCTAAGCAGTTAAGAACACTGGTTGTTCTCGGAGAAGACCTGAGTTCGAATCCCAGCACCCACATGGCAACTAACAACTGTCCCATAACTCCAGTCCCCGACAGCCTCTTCTGACCTCCAGGGGCATTGCACGACACAGGTGCACCTACCTACATGCAGGCAATACACGCATACACATAAAATAAAAATTTTTAAATTAAAAAAAAAAAAAAGCAAGCTGCTCCTAAAGGGATACTGTGACATCCAGACACAGTAAAAATTCTCCAGAACACTAAACTCCCTAAGAGAGACTCACCACCTGCACAAAAACAACCTTTGCCAAAAGGAGACAGGTCACATTCCTGCTAGCCAGCACCCAGGTACCAACCAGAGTCACAGCACAGACAACCTGTCATGAACTAGCCTAGGTGTACCGATTCCAATTTTTTTTTAATATTTTTATTTTATGTGTATGAGTGCATTGCATGTATGTAGTGCACCCATGTCATGCAACGCCGCAGAGGTCAGAAGAGAGCTTCAGATTCCCCTGGAACTGGAGTTAATGACAGTTCGTAGTTGCCATGTGGATGCTGGGAATCGAACCCAGGTCCTCTGCAAGAGCAGTCAGTGTTCTTAACCACTGAGCCATCTCTCCAGCCCCTGCGATTCCAAATTTCTTATGTGTGATTTGTCTGCAGCTATGCCTGGCCTAGTTGATACTCAATGTTCCCTCAGTCTGACCTATTATCTCACAAGTCACTTATACTAGAGAATGATGGCTAGATTTTTGCTTAATCTATGAACTATATAAAATACCCTACACACAAGAATATGGTAGTTATGGATGCAATCACCACACCAGCTTTATGACTCAGTCATTCCCCTTCTTATGATATATTTGCAACCAAAACAAAAACAAAAAGCATAAATGCACTAAGACTTTTCTGTCTCACAAGGAAGTCCCCTGAAAAGGGAATTTAATAACAGTACACCAATGCCAGGGCTTTAAGTACAGTTATATTTTAAAATAAAACATGATAGCAACATCAGAAGGTCATAGTAGCCATTCACAGTGGCTCACACCTGCAGTCCCAGCACCTAGGAGGCTTAGGTAGGAGAACTGCTACAAGTTCTGGACAGCCTGGGCTATGGAGTGAAACATTATCTCAAAAAAATAAATACAGCACTCGGGAGGCAGAGGCAGGCATGAGTTCAAGGCCAGCCTGGTCTACATAGTGAGTTCCAGGACAGCTGGGGCTACAGGGAGACCCTGTCTCAAAAAGACCAAAAATAAATAAATAAATAGCAAGCTTATGTCAATATTAACTTTAAAAAATTAGCCAGGCATGATGGCACACACCTGGAGGCAGAGGCAGGTGGATCTCTGTAAGTTCAAGGCCAGCCTGGTCCACACAGTAAGTTCTAGGCCAGCACCACTACAGGGAGACCCTGGAAAGATGGCTCAGCAGTTAAGAGCACTGGCTGCTCTTTGCAGAAGGCCTGGGTTTGGTTCCCAGCACCCACATGGTGGCTAACAACCATCTGTAACTCCAGTTTCAGGGGAGTCTGACCTCTGTGGGCACTGCATGACGGGTGCACTTATATACATGCAGGCAATACACTCATACCTATAAAATAAAAATATTTCAAAAAAATTAAAATATCAAATGGTATAACTACTATATCTGCAGTTATATAAAATGTGTATAATGTAGAGATCCGTGTACACAGAAGTCCTCAAGTAACACTTAGCAACTGGAGTGTTAGAATCTACTCAAGCCAACTGCATCTGCATTATGAAGAAGCCGCACTATGCAAGACAGCAGCTGTGCTTTCTAACACTACCACACAGTCAAGCTTACAAAACAGAATTGGAGCTGCTGATTCAAATGGTACGGTTTGCGTAAACTTTCCAGAATTGGCCAGGACAAACTGATGCCCTCCTAGAGAAGAAAAGGAAGAGCTCAAACTTAAAAAAAAAAAAGAGCCCAGCAAGGAGAACCTCTACACACCTTACCCTTTGCACAGGCATTAGTGACAACACACAGGGCCATCAATCTAACAATGGTTAACTTCCCACAATAACTACAAAGGCCTTTGAGAAGAAAGTTTAGTTAACTTGTTATAAAAGTTTAAAAAGAAAAAGAAAGCAACTATCTTATGTCAGGCTTCCTTAGGACCATCAAGAACACATTCTAATGACTACAGAAATTGAGGCACCAAACCTAGTCTTCCTGGTGGACCAACATGTACAAAGCCCTGGTCAGCAAGACCAAAAGTTCACATATAAATGCATTTATAAACATACATATAGCATATATGCATATATAAATGTTTTCTGAAATAGCGGGTGTTGTGCATGCCTGTTACACTGAAGCAAGAGGACTATTTTGAGTTTGAAACCAATCTGGGGTACAAAGCAAGAGCCTGTCTCAAAACAAAATAAGTATGTGTATAAAAGTGCAAGGCCAGAGGACCAAGCTCCAGTGTGCCACCTTCTGTAGCAGTACCTGAGCCTCTAACACAGCAGATCAAGACACTGAGCAATGGATCATTTAACCCTTACCCTCAATCTGCCAGCTCGATCCCTGCTTCAGAAACTTTCTAGGGTTGTGTCTTGCCAAGACCACAATTATCAACACAGGAAAATTAGATTCTATCAACAAATAGCAGAAATACTCCTAAATCAACTGAGAAGCTTAAAGTTCAGCAGTTCTTCCTCCTCAATGGAGGCTCAGTGCTGAGGGATTCAGCATTCACACTCATGTGTTGGGCCCCACAATCATCTGCAACTGGGTTAGAGGAGACTGAGGCTCTTCCTCACAGCATTTCACTCTGCTGAGACTGAAGGGTGCTTACTTGTGATCAGAGAATTCATGATGACATGGGTAGCTTTAGCCTTCACCACAGGGACCTTGTCCACACTGTCAGTGGTTGTTGATGGAGTCACAACAAGGGAGGAGACACTGGCCTCTCCTTCCTCTGCCTGTTCAAGAGAGGTTAGGAAGCACGTGAGTAGGACAGGGGAGCCACATATCTAAACTCACTTCCTTGGAGAAGTGACAAGTACCTTCAATCTGGGAAGAGAAGAATATTTGAGAGGGACTCAGTGAATAGGTATCACATCACTGACAACAGCTCATGGGAAGAGCTTCAAGCCATAAAAGGAAAGTCAAAGCCTGAAGCTAGGAGGTCTACTACTTTTCCAGTCTAAGTCTCTCCCTAAGACAACAGAAGACATGCCAGGCTGGAAGGCATACATCTGTAATCTCAGCACTTGGGAGACTGAGGCAAGTATACTGGTGTGGCTTCAAGTCCAGCCTAAGCTACACAGTTCAAGGCTTAGAATACCCACCAAAACCCTGTTTCAAAAATGAAGGAAAAATAAATGAGGGATAGAGAGAAAGAAGGACAAACAGGAAGAACAGGAAGAAGGACTGAAAGAAAGGAAACAAGAAACACCTGTCAGAAAGCACTGACCATGTGCCAGGCACTAAGCCTGATTGGGCCCGAGCAGAACATTCCTTCAAGCTTGGCTGAGTGTCACAATCACCTGGAGAGCTGACAGTAGGTCTGAGCTGTCCAGTTGAGACTCAAGAATTTGTTTCTGGGCTGGGGATGCTTGTCTAGTATGCATGAAGCTCTGGGCTCAATTCCCAGGACCATATAAACAGGGCATGGCAGTACACATCTGTAATCCCAGCACTCTGGAGGCTAAGGATTGCTATGAGTTCAAGGCCAGCCTGGGCTAGTGAGTTCCAGAGCAGCCTAAGCTACATAGTGAGACCCTGTCTCAAAAAAAAAAGTTGTTTTGAATAAAAATTGTTTCTAACAAACTCCAGATTCCCAGGTATGATGTTAACTGTCAACTTGACAGACTCTAGAATAACCTAAGAAACAGGTGTTTGGCACAACTGTGAAGGGTTATCTAAATTGAGGCTAGCCTCTGCCAGTGTCTATGGTTGCTTATCAAAAACTATGTTAACTAATGTGCAAAGACCCATCTGAATTGTGGGAGGAGCCATTCCCTGGCAGGGGATCCTGGACTATATAAATGGAGAAATGGAGCTGAGCACCGGTAGGCATTCATCAAGCTGTTTCCTGGTTGTAGATATGATGGGACCAGCTGCTTCAAGCTCCTGCCTCCCTGACATCCCACACAATGGACTGCACCTTGAAGTTAAAAGAAACCATTTATCCCTTAAATTGCCTACATCAGAGTATTTTATCACAACAACAGGAAGAAACTAAGATACCAGGTGATCTTCTAGACCACTACACTAAAGGTTCACGTAATGGCCATTTTCCCCACTGGTACTGAGGACTAAACCCAGGGCCTTGCACATGTAAAGGAAGCACTTGACCACTTATATCTCCAGCTCTCTTTTTCACTTTCTATTTTGAGACAAGGACTCAATAAGTTGCCTCGACTTGTCTTGAATCCACTCTGTAGCTGAACAGGCCTCAAACTTGCAATCCTTCCCAAGTACCTGAGTTTTTATTTTTGTGTGGGTTTTTGTTTATGTTTGTTTCTGAGAGGGAACTTTCAATGGAGCGCGGGGTAGCCTCAAATTCAAGATGCTTCTACATGTAGACTGCCACAGTTTTCTTTTTCTTCTAGCCTTTCCGCTGTTTAAAACACAATACTTTCTCTTCAACAGCTGATTGGGTCAGATTACAGTGGATATTAAAATAAGGAGTTTTCCCCAGAGCAATAGGGGTAACTTTCTTAGACAGGAAGTCCCTGTTCTTGAGAGCACAAGGAAAGCAGAAACAGCCCATCAGAAAGAACAGGGCAGAAGCTAGACAGATGGCTCAGTGGTTAAGGGTATTTCCTGCTCTTCCAGGGGACCCAGCACCGATATCCAACAGCTCACAACTGCCCGTAACTCCAGCTCCAAGGGCATCTGCTGCTTCTGGCCTCCACAGACACCGCACTCACATGCATATACCCACAGACACACATAATTAAAAATCAAAATGAAGAGAGGGAAGAAAGAATGGAAAAGAGCAAATAGGTCTCCACTTGGTGAGTTAGGCTACACATCTAACAGGTGCCAAGCATTTAAACCTTTAACTCTCTCATTTACTCCCAACATTTTTTTGTGTGATTTATTTATTTTTATTTTATGTATGTGAGTGTTATGGCTGCATGTGTGTTAAGTGCACCCATGTGGTACTGTGCCCATGGAGGCCAGATCCCCCAGAACTGGAGTCACCGATGGTTGTTAGCCACCATGTGGGTGCTGGGATTCAAACCCTGGTCTTCTGCAAGAACAGTGTTCTTAACTCCTGAGCCATCTCTCCAGACTCTCCCCCAACATTTCTAAGACAAAGTATTCCTCGCTCTCAGATGGAGACACTGTGCTCAGAGGTAAAACTGTATGCCTAAGTCTCAAAACCAGTGCACAAACTACCTGGGATCCATACCAGGTATGTTTAAGCAGACCCTCACTACATACTTCCTGTCAGGCCCCCAGCTGTCAGGCAGTTCAAAGTTGGGTGAAACTGTAACTGCAGGTTCAATGGCTTTACCTGAGCATCTGGAAAGCCAAGTTCATTCAGGAATAGGATAAGCTTTCTTATATTTCTGGTAGTTAAGTCACAGGTGAGTCAGAAACACAATAGCCTGAGGCAGCCAGAACCTTATCAGAACTATGAGGTTCTAGAGCTTGGGGAAGTGCTATGCAAAAGTCTCATGAGATGATACTACTGTTCAGTTTTCTTGCATTTTTGTTTTTTGAGACAGCTAGCCTGGAACTCAAACTATGTAAACCAGGCTGGCCTAGAACTCATAGAGATCTGCCTGCCTCTGCCTTCCAAGTGCTAGGATTAAAAGCATGGACCACCAAGCCCAGCTCCAGTTTTTATTTTTAAAAGGCACAGAAAATAGACAAAGGGAATGACTGCTGTCAATTTTGTGGGCACTGAGAACCACTAAAGGCTTCTGGAGCAGAGGGAGGAGAACAAAGGGGTCAAGATGCCAGCAGCAGTGAGCAGGATCAGATACCTTGGCGAGATGCTGATACTTGCGCTCTGGAATCACTGGCTTCCAAGGGATGCTGCCCATGTCTGATGGAGGAGGAGTCATGGGTGCAGGGTCCTCAAGGGCATCATCATAGCTGAATGCCCGGCGGCACATCCCGATAGGCAGGGACATCTTGCCTAGAGGCCCACTGGGCTCAAGTGCTAAGAACAGAGACACCTGTCAATATAGGTCATCAACTGAACATACTAGCAGCTTTAAGTCAATCTGTAGACAAGAAAGCTCTGAAGCCTACTTTGGGATAGAACAAGAACAGTTTGTCTGAAACAACTAATCCCACTTAGAAACGCTAATCTTTTTTTTGCTTTTTTTGGGGGGGGGCAACTACAATGTAACTAGCACAGGCTAGCCCCAAACTCTAGCAGTCCTCCTGCTTCAGCCCTTCCCAATGCTTGAACTATAGGCATGCACTACCTTACCATACCAGGCCCTAATCCATTTCTAGAGATTAAGAAACCTTATGTTCAATTATGCAAATTTAGCTAAGCAAAGTCTCATAACTTCAAAGCACAATTTTGAATCAAAACTCAAACCTATCTCATTTCAAAATTTATATGCCAAGACTCTCAATTCACACAAGACTGAGCAAGACATCTTCTTGTTCTCTCCTTTTCCCTTCTCTGGGAAACAGAGTCTCACTCTGTAGCCCAAACTCAAAAGATGCTCCTGTCTCAGCTCCCACATGCTGGGATGACAGTCATGCCACTACACCCATCGTCTCATCTGACGAAGAAACCAAACCCTCATGGTGAACTGATTTGCCCCAGTTCATAAAGAAAATAACTAGCTGAGGCTTGACCAAGCTGATGACAAACCCTGAACCTTCCATGTCTTCCCCAAGAAAACAGCAAAAGAAGTATCTTTAAGAGAATATGGTGTGGGCCCGGCATGGTGGAACACGCCTTTTAATCCCAGCACTTGGAAGGCAGAGGCAGGCAGATCTCTATGAGTTCAAGGCCAACCTGGTCTACACAGTGAATTCCAGGACAGCTGGGGCTACAGGGAGACCCTGTCTCAAAAAGACCAAAAAAAAAAGAATATGGTGTGGCACCACTTCTAGCTGGAAGTGTTCTAGAGATTTAAACATTTCCATCACAGAAATAACTGACAGCCACTCTGACCAACACTGCCAGCTAATCCTGCCATTCAGTCCCAGGAACTGACAGCTGGAATGTTCTGCTGTGACACTCCAAGGTCACTCTCAGCTGAGCCAGACCTGGTAGCAAGGGTCATTTTGTTTGGCTTACTAATCCAGAACCTGCCTTCAAGGTGACATTTCCTGTTGTTAAAATTACATAACCACACCCTTCAAGATATCAGTCTGCCTGGCAGCTAGTCCAAAACCAACAAAGGCTTCGTCTAAATGCCAAGGGATCAAGAGCTACCATGTCACTACTCCCAATATTAATAACTATTAACAAACCCCAGAGGATTATTGGTTGCCAGGGACTAGATAGAGGGGGCAATGAGGTGTTGACTGTAATGGGTACAACCTTGTAAATATACTAACCATTAAATAACTCATTTTAAAATGGATGAACTTGTATTATGTGCATCATATTTCAATTAAAACATAAGCAAAGAAAAATTACCAGACATTTACATCTTTCATTGCATCTAATTTTCTTCCCACTTTCCAGCTCATAAAACTGTGGTACAGAATATAAGCAACGTGTCCATATCACCCAGCGAGCACACATGAGGCAGACGCCAGCCAGGGTTTACACCTTGCAGCCACCAGTCCGTGCTTCCTGCACCACCAAGCAGTAATCTTATGAATGTTAACACAGCTGGCTCTTGGATGGTTACAGGGAGTTTATGGCAAACAAGTAATAATGAAAGACAGACACACACACTCATGATGTTAGAGACAAGTGATAAATCTGTATTAGGGAACATGGGGAAAGCTATTAATCTACCTAACTGGGGAGCAATTTCAAAACCATGTTTAAGACCTCTCCCAAGACATTCCAAATGGCCTTCCTAAAGACAGCAATAAAATCGGCTAATACTTAGTAGAAAATGTTCCTACAAAGGGATCAAAAACCTTGAGCAATAACTGCAGATTTCACACCAATTTTTAATTTCATTTTCAAAATTTGCTTAATCTTCACAATAGCTCTCAGACAGGAATTGCCATCTACACTTCACTGAGAATTAACTCGGTGATTCAGACTAACTTAAAAATACTCTTCCCTCTTGGTGACAATCCAAGGAGGAATCAATAACCTCAGTAACCCAGACACTACTGTGCAATAACAAACCATTACATGTTGCTACAAACACTTTCACCACTAAGTTCAATATAACAGTGAACTAGGCTAATACCTTTTGTCCACTTCATTCTGTTCCTAACCACCCCCAAAAGAGGTGAAGTTCAGTCACTCTGGCACTTCTTAAGAACTACAGGACTCACTGTTAATTATTCTCCTCTTATACAAAGTAGTATCTGTCATACCCTTATGTGAAATGGCTCTTCTGAGTTAGGATTTGGGTTTATACCACACCTTGGGGAGAGAGGGGTATAATGAGATAATATTAAAATGATGACAATCTATTAAGTCTAAATACGTGCCTAGTGGCAGAAAGGAACAATTAATAACATCGTTCAGAGATTCTATACCTTAGAATAACAAGGGCAACACAGGACTTAATCAAAAAGAATTAAGTTTACCAGGCACTTCTGGTTGTCTTGAAGCCATTGAAAGACTGGGATCCAGGTGTTTTTCTATATAGAATTTGGAGCAGAGGAGAGCAGAGTCCCTGACACCTAACAAAAATAACAAACAGCATTTTCTTACGGGGAACAGCAGAGGATCACCCCAGTACTGTTCTCTGTACAGACACAGAGATTATGGCTTGTTAACAAGATTGAAACACACACAAGAACAAATGAGTGACAGACACACCCAAAAAAGGATAAAGTCCAAGAGTTCACCGTATCTTCTGGGTGATCTTAACAAATGTGAGAGGACAAGACACCAGGTGAAGTCACCTTACCACAGTGAAATGATGTTGGGCTATGCTGACAGACAGATGTTAATGAGGAACATTGTCCAGGTGCTGCAAATTAGCAAAGCTTCCCAGGAAGAGTCCATCCAGGGGTTCTAATAACAACAAACAACCAGTGTTGGTACAGTGCGCTTCGAAGTCCACCAGATATTGCTCTGTACATTCATTTATTCCCCATTAACAGGCTCACAAGAGCTATTCATTTCACCTTGACAGCAACAGGCGATCCAACAGAGGCCAAATTCACTATTACTACGCCGATACTAATAGCACCTTGCACAAAACTTGTCTTCATTGGTTTTTGTTTTGAGAAAGGGTCTCGCTATGCAGCCCTGGCTTGCCTGGAATTCTCCATGTAGACCAGGTGGGCTTCAAACTCCAGAAATTCACCTGCCTCTACCTCCAAAGTGCTGGGATTAAAGGTGTACGGCCACCACGCCGACAAAACTTGGAGCCACACTGCAAAGCAGGCATTATTTTTCAGGAAATTTTGTACAAGTTCCCAGGGGCCACTCATCATGGTCCAGAAGGCATCCCCAACCCGGACACATTTCCTTCCCCTTTCCTTCAAGGCCCCCATCTCGGCCACACCGCTCTTCTTCAGGGGGTACAAGACAAAACCGCTAGGATTTAAAAAGTCTGGTCAGACCCAAACGCCGGTCTCAACCAACACTCGAGGCTGAGCCTCTGGCTCCCCGAGAACACAGCTGGTCTAGGCTGGAGCTGGGACTATGGGTCAAAGGTGCTGCGGGTCGCGCGCAGAGGCCTCACGGGGGAAGCCGCATTGGGGACCTGCAGAGACGCGGAGGCCCGGAGCTGAGCCCCGCCAGAAAGAGGAGCAGCGCGGGCCCCCTCCGGCCCCCGGCCTCCCACCCCCAGCCCCGCAATCCCTACCCGTCCCCGCGATCCCCAGCCGACCCCGGACCCCCACCGCCGGCTGCGCTCTCCCGACCCGGCCTCCGGCCGGCGCACCCCCGTACCAGCACAGGCGCCTGACAGGAGCGCCAGGCCGGTCACCTGCCTGCCCACTGCTGCCTGCGGCCAGAACTCCGGCACTAAAGAGGTTCAGAGGTTCCTCCAGATTTCCGGAGAGGCCGTGGAGCGCTCCAGAGCAGAGCCATCATGAGATCGCGACCCCTGCGGCTGGGGACCTCCTGGAGCACAGCCGGCCGCCTGGACCACAAAGCAGCCTCAGACCCCGGCACATCGCGCGAGACTTGATCCGGAGGCTCTCAGAGCATTCTGGGAGTTGTAGTTCTACGCCTGGAAGAGGCGCCACCATGTAAGCAGGCCTGCCCTTGCAGGTTGGGAGAGCTACAATTTTGAAGGTGAATTCTTCAACTCCAAGAGGAAAAGTCATCCATAGGAGCACATCCTCTGTGCCTGTTATTCCAGCGCTTGGAGGCTGATGGACAGGAGGATTACATGGGTCAAGGAGAGAAGGAGGGAAGAGGGGAGGAGCGGGAGGGGGAAAGAATGAAGACTGGGATGGCAGAGTACATACACCTTGAAATGGCAGCCCACGAGGACAGCCACAAAGGACTGCCAAGTGCTTGTGGTCCCATCCCCTTCTTGCCTCATAGAGGTCTGTACACACACATACACACACGTGACGCTGGAACAAATAAGTCACTTCAATAAATACTAAGTGGAGTGGGCAGTCTTTGTCTTCCAAAAACAAGTGGGTCAGGCAGGCTCCACACTAGTACTGGACCAAGAAATGGGGGCATGCCATACTTGCCTCCCCAGGTCAGGTGGTTCTAACTGTAAGGAAATGATGTCTCCGCACAAAAGACCTATCCAGTCCCTGAAAGATTTACAAATAAGACAAATAGAAAAGTTGAGGAATTGGAAACCGTCTAACTTCGTCTCTACCCCAAGTCCAAAGCATGCAATCAACAATCATCTCAGGAAGGCAGTCGTAGTTGTTGAAAGGGAGTTGGGGATAGGGGTGTGTCTCACATTTAAAATTCAGCATTTCACTGGGCATGCCTTTAGTACCAGCATTCTGGAGGCAGAAGCAGGTGAATCTCTGTGAGTTTTATTTTGATATATCACAGTGAAAGATTTATCGTCCTCTTTTTTTTTTTTTTTTAAAAAAAAAAAAAAAAAAAAAAAAAAAAAAAAAAAAAAGAATTCAGCATTTGACTTGACAGGCATTCTGTTAGGATCAAAAGTACACTGGGATCTTATCTTCTAAAAGGGGGGACTCTAGATAGATTAGATCCCAGTGAATGAACGTGCACTGAGGGACATCTGGGGACACTAACTTTACATGATAGGTCTTACCACCAATGACAGAAGATATGAACTACAGTTGGGGGTGGGGGGCAATAGAAGGGTGCCAAAGGGGAAGGCGGTATAAATATACAAAAATTCAATTTTAAAAATTTATTCTAGCAATCCACCTGCCTCTGCCTCCTGAGTGCTGGGATTAAAGGTGTGCACCACCATGCCTATCTGATTTTAGGTTAGTTTTTGTAAATCTATTTTGAGACTTGAGGCACCCAAATGTTTCTTATCTAAGAAAGAAGCAGTAGTCAATATCTCCTTCAGTACATTTTAAAACTTCAAATTCCAGGTGGGTGCTACTACTACACCAGGCACAACAGTGATAAGTCAAAGATGGTAAAAGCATTTACCAGTCCAGAATAGACACAGAGGTTTATTAAAGAAAGACTCAGGCCCAGGTGTGGTGTCACACGCCTTAAATCCCAGCACTTGGGAGGCAGAGGCAGGCAGATTTCTGTGAGTTGGAGGCCAGCCTGGTCTACATAGTGAGTTCCAGGACAGCTGGGGCTACAGGGAGTCCTTGTCTCAAAAAGACCAAAAGAAAAAAAAGAGTGAGTGAACTCTCAGAGATAATTGCTACCTGATAGGGAATGGAAATTCTTTTATAACATTAAAGGAAATTTACTTGGTCTTACTTTGTGTGCCATTTGTGTAGGGTCCATATCTGTATAGATGAGTGAGCATCTCACGTCTTCGTAAGCAATTTTATAGCAGTGGAAATGACTTTTTTGGACAAATGGAATCTTACCTAACCTTGTAAGCAAAGTTAATCCTATGTTTTGAGATAATTTAACACTATCTCAGCTTGTTTATATGGTAAACAAACTTACTAGGCCTTAGGCTCCTCCTGTAATACAAACATAAAGCCTTAATCCCTCATTTCCCTTCCTTGCACTTTACTGAGAATACTATGTGTGTGTGTGTGTGTGTGTGTGTGTGTGTGTGTGTGTGTGTTGTAAGCAGTGAATATTCATTGAAACCAATGGCTTATCCTATTTGTGTTGTAGATGATAGTATCTATTTATTGTGTGTGCTGTTCTAGGTCAGTAGGGATCAGAAAGGGAAAATCTTGCTTTTCCTTCCCCATTTCATGCTGGATATACTGTCTCAATAAATGCAGAGCAAAGCCTTTCTTTGGGGGCACAGCTCCAGGAAAAATATGAAGAAACAAATTCTCAGAACAGATCAGGTCCCATTCTTGGTTTAAATGGATGCTCAGAGTCTGGCTGTCTTTGTTCAGCCATCACCATAATGTGGCATCACACTACCACAATAGCACCTGTTGTCTTTTTTGAGATTGGCCATTTGGGGTATTGAGGTCAGGCTCCAAGTAGTCACAGTTTGGCTATTAATGTGTGGGGCTTTCTGCTTTTATTTTTGACCTTTTTGTCTCTACATTTCCCTACTGACAGACCAGCAGGGTCAAATCATTGACAAAGGACAAAGGTCTTTTCCTTTCTGGAGCCACTTCACAGGAACATTAGTGTTGCCTACCTGTCATAGGTTTTACAACTATAAGGTCTGAAAGATCTGAGTGCATTTTGGAAGAAGAGAGGGAGTGGTTATTGTAAGAGGTTGACAGCTAGACTGTGACATCGCTTGGAGGTTGATAGGTCCTTAGTGGTAGGAGAAAGGCACCTATGTTGATGGCAATGGTTGATATCTCTGAGACAGTACAATCTCTAGCTTAATGGTCTATAATTAGTTGGAAGACAAAATGAAGACACCCAAATGGCTCACAGAAGTAGGTCACTTGTGCTTCAGTCTTTTTTCTTTTCTTTTTTTTT
This sequence comes from Nannospalax galili, assembly GCF_000622305.1. Taxonomy (NCBI): domain Eukaryota; kingdom Metazoa; phylum Chordata; class Mammalia; order Rodentia; family Spalacidae; genus Nannospalax; species Nannospalax galili. The sequence continues at coordinate 773,585 of NW_008350126.1, read as the reverse complement.
CCGAGAAAGGGTCTCAGTTTGTAGCCCTGGGTAGCCTCAAACTCGATATGTAGATCAGACTGGCCTTGATCTTACAGAGATCCACCTGCTTCTGCCTCCCAAGTGCTGGGATTAAAGGCATGCACCATCATGCCCAGCCGTAACTTTTTTGTTTGTTTGTTTTTGAGACAGGGTCTCCTTGTAGCCACAGCTGACCTGAAACTCACTATGTAGACCAGACTGGCCTCGATCTCACAGAGAACAACCTGCCTCTGCCTCCTAAGTGCTGGAACTAAAGACATGTGCCACCATGCCTGGCTATAACTGATTTTTTAATATGGATTTTCAGCTTCTAATTTCTGAGGTTTGTGGTTCTCTTTCACAATTGCTCTTTTTAGTACGTATTCAGCCAAGTAGCTCATTGAGAAATTGCAGTGCTTTCCTTATTAAAAGGTTTCTTTATATCCTCCTTTTAATGCACTGAGCCCTTTTAAAAGCAATATTTGAATTCTTTGCTCTATACTTCATTTCCTTTGATGTCTTTGGAGTCAGTTACTGGAGAGTTATGAAAGTTAGGATGTATCATTTAAAAA
>NW_008350126.1:768232-772687 GCF_000622305.1 Nannospalax galili | reverse complement strand
AACACATTCCTCCTGAATAGGCAGATTAGGTACTGGTATGCATAACACAAACTCAGTAAACAAGGCTGCCACAGCTCAATGCACATAATAGATTAGCAGCTCCCAACAGTAGATGATGCTAGCCTCGAACTCACAGAGATCTGCCTGCCTCTGCCTTCCAAGTGCTGGGATTAAAGGCGTGTGCCACCATGCCAGGCTAAAAAAATATTTTATTATTTTTATTTTATGTATATGAGTGTATTGCCTACATGTATGTAAGTGCACCTGAGTCATGCAATGCCTGGGGGTCAGAAGAGGGCATTGGAGCTCCTGGAACTGGAGTTAAGGATGGTTGTTAGCTGCCATGTGGGTGTTGGGAATTGAACCTGGGTCTTCTGCATTTGCAGTTAGTGCTCTCAACTGCTGAACCATCTGTCCAGCCCCAGGAGGTGTCATTTTGTGTGTATTATTTGTGTATTGTTGGAATGGTTATCTTTTACACTTTTATATGATGCCCCCACTTAGTGACTTTCTCTTGACACTATGTCTTGGGGTATCAGTCCTGGGATTAATCTACAACAGGATATCTATCATTCCTTTCTTAATTTCCAAGGGTACCCTCTTCTACTCTGTGACTCTGACATGGAAGCTGAGCTAAAATTATGAAGCAGTGTGGTGCATGCTCACATGAGCATGTCAGGGTATGGGTGAGGGTGTGGATTCTAAGTTTTATCTTTTTTCTCTATTTTAAACATTTTATTTATCTATTCTGGCTTCTCTTTCCCTCCCTCTCTCTTCTTCTCCCTCTGTATGAACCCATACATGTGCTTCAATGCATATGAAGTCAGAGGATAACTTGTGGGAGTTGTTTCTTTCCTTCTACTATGCAGGTTCCAGGGGTTAAACTCAGTGGTCAGGCTTGGTGGCAAGCACCCTCACTTGCTACTTGCTGAGCCATCTTGACAACTTCCTAAGTTTTATCTTTCACAAGTCTTTTTGTGACTCACTCAGACTTTTGTGATGTGTATAGGATATTTTAATTTGTGGTTCTGCAAGTTGCTTTCTGGTGTGTCCATTTGTGTAGTCTTTGTGGTCATGTGACTCCCACCATGATGTACCGTAGCCAGGGCCAGCAGGTGCAGAAGGTGATGGTGCAGTTCATCAACCTCATCTTCAGATCCTTGCAAAATAGATCTCGGATTAAGTGTGGCTGTATGAGCAAGTGAATATGTGGATAGAGGGCTGTATTATTTGTCTTGATGAGTATATGAACCTCCTATTAGATGGTTCTTTCTAAAACAAAGTCTAAGTTGTTCTAAAACAGCTGCGTTGGATCATGCTAAAAGGAGATAACATTACTCTGCTACAAAGTGTGTCTAACTAGAAATGCTCAAGGAAGTGAAAAGTTGAGAAGTCAATACAATTTGTTCTTTTTAAAAGGTGTCTTCTGGGAGCATAGTCTGCAACCATTTACTCATATGGTTTTTCATGACCTTTGTGTTATTATCAGGCAAAAATAAATGCTGTGAGATTGTTTCTGTTAAATTAAGAAAAAGGATATTTTAATTTGGGCCTCATTTCTTTTCTCACTTTGGAACAATCAGTTCCTCTTCAAGGGTAGTATATGTTCTTAACTGCTGAGCCATCTTTCTACTTCTCTGTTTTAATTCTTTATTTATATCTAACCCTCATGCCAGTGCCCCAAAGGTGAACCTAATGATATCAGACCCTTCTGTCTGTGCCTCTGATTTTCTCTCTGTCTCTCACCACTGTCTCTTTAATCAGCATGTTGGGACTGATATCTGAGCATAGATTATTGGGGCTTTGGGAGCCAGGACTTTTGTTTTAACACTCCTGTTAAACTATGAACTAAAAGGAATTAGAACCAATTTAACAGTTTAAATTTATGTGCGTACTTAATTAGAAGCCAAATTGGTACCATATAAACAACAGGAAAAGAGAAGCACAAATGTAGACAATACATACATACACATAGGCATACATAAAGATGAACCAAAGGATTTTGTAGCTTTCCTTAAGATTTTCATTTGTCAGTTTTAAGTTAGGATGTTGATCTGATTATTTAATCTTCTATGTTAATGTTAATCTTCTACAGCATTAAGTAATCCTTATTCCCAAACTGCACATACAAAGACACGATCTTTTTTAAAAAATATTTTATTTATTATTTTTATTTGATGTGTATGTGTGTATTGCCTGCATGTATGTAAGTGCATGATTTCTAGCCCAGCTGGGGACAGCTGGGGCTACAAGGAGACCCTGTCTCAAAAAAAAAAAAAAAAAAAAAAAAAACTAACCTAAAATCAATACTTTCAGGCAGTGCTGAAGTTTGCTCCTAGAAAGAGATCCTTATTTTAGGCAGGTAGCCTCCTTTGAAGGAAGAGAATTTTCCCCTTCAATATTTATTTCAGTTTTGACCTTCAAACTTCGCATCTAAGTCTGGTTTATTGCTCATCTTGACTGCGCCACCACGCCCAGCTGTTTATCCATCTTTTTTAAATTATTTATTTAATAACCATATAATTAGAAGAAGCATTTCATTACAACAGCATTGACATATTCAATAACAATTTCCAGAGCTAAGATATATCTCTTTCAAAATTGGCTGTAAATTTTTTAGGTTTACAGTTGAATTAATACCAATATTGCACTTGGTATAAACCCTATAAGACATAAAATTAAATGAGGTTTTAAACTTTAAAAAAGATCTCCATTTCATTATTAAAATACAGTTTCATACAGAAAAATTAATTTTTAATATGACTCAAGATAAGATTGAGGTCTGCTGTTCATTTTCCCAGTTCTGTGCTGGGTTATTGTCTGCCTGAGTTTGCCTGGGACTTGTATATGCTGACACCATTGCCACAGAATCCTATGAGCAGGTTCCCAGGAGCTTGTAGGACTCTGTTTCCATATGGTCATGCATCTCCTCCCTGGCTCTTAGAATCTTTCTGCCCCCTCCTCTGAGATGGTCCCTGAGCCTTGGATGGATGAAGTTTAGTAAAAGGGATCCTGTCCAAGGACCAGCATTCAACAGACTCTTGATCTCTACACTTCAGCTGTTTGTGACCTTTTGTGTTCCTGGCCCTCCAGGGCATAAGGGACCTTCATTACTGAGAACTTAGAGATTCATTAGTGTCCTCTTCTTTATCTCTGTTCTATGTTCCATGAGCCTTCGGTGTAGAGATTGCATTATAGATACGTCACTTAGACCTGGGCAATTCATAGACAATGTTCATGTGTGACCAGTTGTGGTACTTGGTAATAGACTCTGACTGGTGCAAAATGAGCTTCTTCAATGAGTGGTGACTGGGATATTTGTCTGTAAATATAAGGATACATATTTTGCACATAGTAAGGAATCACATTACTCTAGCAATGTGACAGTCTTGGGGTTTCCTCTAAGATCTGTGGCTACTCTAGCCATGTGTATTAGGTTATACTTACATTATCACACTTGAGTTTCCTCCCTTTGAGTGGGCATTTAGTCAAATTAGGTAGCTGTTGATTGCCCCCAAGAAAAGAGTGCCACTACTGCACCAATGACATGCTGTGCTGGCCATTGATGTGGTTGTTTGGTCTTGAAGCTGGTTTTGGATCATCCATTGATGTTTTCCCTTGGCACCTTCATAGTGCTCTTCAAAGCTCTGAGAGCTATTCTTTAGAAGTGGTTGCACGTCAGTTGCAGCTCTATTGCTCCAAATCTTGTGTCCAAAGTTTGTTCTGTTTTCAGCAGTAGGGTCTTACCTTCAAGTTCTGGGAGGCCATCAAGGGCCTGAGTAATTTTGGGAGTCTCTTGGACCACTGTGGCCAACAACTCAAAGGAAGGTATTGCCGGTCTGACAGTGTTTCTTGTTATGTAAACTTTAGCCACATATATGTACATATGGACTCATGTAGTGATGATGTCTGTGTAATTTGTCAGTAGGTTGTTGAACTAATAGGGTTCCCTCTCGTTTTTTTAAACTAGCTACACATTATTTATGTTTCCTCTCTCTCTCTCACTGTCTAACCCTTCCGCGTGGTTTCCCCATTTAAAGTGCCCCCATTTTTCCCATGTCTCCCTTGATAATACCCGTCACCTATGGTCCCACCTCTCTTGACCTCCTTCTTTTCCTTTATCCCCAAGTTTCTTGTGAGACCCTCCCTCCCCCCCCCCATTTAAATAACCCAATTTTTATCCATACCTCCCTTTCCTACTGTTCTTCTCTTTCAGGTTATTTCTTTTCCTTTACCTCCCTGCTTACTTTCCATTATCCTAGTTCCTGTAGTTATGTCTGTTTGCATACTTATTTATGAGAGTCTGGTTCTAGGATCCACATATGAGGGAGAACATATGTTGATTTTTTTTTCTGAGTCTGTGTTACTTCACTTAATATAACAGTTTCTAGTTCCACCCATTTACCTGCAAATTTCATGATTTCATCTTTCTTTACTGCTGAGTAAAACTCCATC
>NW_008350126.1:767216-768060 GCF_000622305.1 Nannospalax galili | reverse complement strand
AATGTTTGGTATCACTTGTTCTTATCTTACTGGGGTAAGATTAAATCTTAACGTGGTTTTAATTTGCATTTCCCTAATTATTAGTGATGCTGAACATCTTTTAAGATGTTTCATAGCCATCTTTACTTCTTGTTTTGAGAACTCTGTTCAGCTCCTTGTTGCTTCTTGTCTTGGTTCTCTGTTTTTTGAGTTCATTATGTATTCTGGTTATTAAACCTCTGTTGGATGTGTCACTGGTGAAGATATTCTCCCATTCTGTGGGTTCTCTGTATCCTTCCTTGGTTGTCTCCTTTGATGTACAGACGCTTTTTAATTTAATGAGGTCCTATTTGTTAGTTCTTGCCCTTGTTTCCTGAGCAATTGATGTCCAGTTTAGAAAATCATTTCCTACACCTATATCTTGTAGGTTTTTCCCAATGTTTTCTTGTAATAGTTTCAGAGTTTCAGGCTTTACATTGAGGTCTTTGAGCCATTTGGAATTGACTTTTGTGCAGGGTGAAAGATAGGGGTTTAGTTTCATTCTTCTACAAGTGGAGATCCAGTTTTGCCAGCACCATTTGCTGAACATGCTATCTTTTCTCCAGTTAATGTTCCGGGCCCCTTCGTCAAATATCAGGTGGCTGAAATTGCACTTACTCATATTTGGGTCTTCAATTTTGGTCCATTGGGCTATAGGTCTATTTTTGTGCCAGTATCATGTTGTTTTTATGACTATAGCTCTGTAATACAGCTAATCCCCCTGGCATTGCTCTTAGTGCTCAGGGTTGTTTTCGCTATCCGAGGTCTTTTGTGCTTCCATATGAATCTTAGGATAGTTTTTTCCACTTCTCTGAAAAATGTCATT
>NW_008350126.1:765058-766184 GCF_000622305.1 Nannospalax galili | reverse complement strand
AGACACTAGAAAGATGCAGAACACTATAAGGGAATACTTTAAAAACCTATATGCTACTAAATTTGAAAACCTAAAAGAAATGGATGGATATATAAAGGCATGGGAACCTCCAAAACTAAACCAAGAAGAGACGAACAGCTTAAACAGACCCATATCACAAAAAGAAATTGAAACAGTAATACAAAACCTCCTGATTAAAAAAAGCCCAGGACCAGATGGATTTACAGCAGAATTCTATCAGACATTTAAAGAAGATCTGCATCCAATAGTACTTAATTTATTCAAAAAAATAGAAATGGAGGGAGAGCTGCTTTTCCATCTTAAACAGACCAATTAAATTGTTTTCCAGCAACTCTCATCAATTCCACGAACTCTGGGGGGTGGGGTGTAGTTTGGTGTAACTGGTAAATAACTAGCCAGGTCATGTAAGGTGATAAGATGAGCATGCTCTAATCAGGGGCCTGCTACACCTGGGACACTAAAAAAACAAACAAACAAACAAAAACACCCTTGGTTTCCACTATCGTGTCCTGGTTCAGGAAGGTGAAATAAGAAAGACAGGGTGCTTGGGAACCTCACCCCTTTCCTCCAGACCAGCCCAACTTACCAGCCTTCCACTTAGCTAGAAACATGAAAAGCCAAAGCAATATGACTCCTTAAAAAATTACTAATCCCCAAAAAAGATTAAAAAACAGAAACAAATAGCCAGGCGTGGTGGTACATGCCTTTAATCCCAGTGCTTGGGAGGCAGAGGCAGGTGGATCTCTTTGAGTTCAAGGCCAGCCTGGTCTACATAGTGAGTTCCAGGCCAGCTAGGGCTACAGGGAGTCCCTGTCTCAAAAAATAATAATAATAATTACTAATCCCACAGTGATGGCCACCAATAAGAGGAAATTAGATGAGATTGTAAACAATTCCAAATAATAACTATAATTATTTTCAAAGAAATCAAACAGGGCACAAGTAAATGCCTGAATGAATTTTAAGAGAACACAAACTGAAATACAGAAGGCAATCAATACAGAATATGAAGGCACAACCGAAAAAGGAGAAATATTTAAGAAAATCCAAACTAAAATACTGGTAATGAAAATTAAATAATAAAAAGCTCTAAAAAAAGTCTCAG
>NW_008350126.1:749372-764653 GCF_000622305.1 Nannospalax galili | reverse complement strand
GAGAGAGAGAGAGAGAGAGAGACTCATGTAGCCCAGGCCTGCCTTGAACTCATTAGGTAGCTAAAGATGACTTTGAATTCCTCATCTCCTGCCTCTACTTCCCAAGAACTGGGAGTGTACAAAAACACTATCTAAAGAAAACCACAGACAGACATAGATTAAAAATAAAGACAGGAGCTGGGCATGGTGGTGCACACCTTTAGTCCCAGCACTGGGGAGGCAGAAGCAGATGGATCTTTTCGAGTTCAAGGCCAGCCTGGTCTACATAGTGAGTTCCAGGCCATCTGGGGCTACAGGGAGACCATGTCTCAAAAATACACCTCCACAAAAAAAGATATGAGCAGAGTGTGGTAGCACAGACCTGTAATCTCAAGATTAGAGAAGTTGAGGGAGGAAGATCCTGAACTGCATGGCAAGATTCCATCTCAAAAGAAGTAAGTAATAAAATAATATCTATAAACATGGATGCCTATAGATATATCCATGTCTTGGTTCTATCTGCTGAGGCATTCTAGCAACACCTCAACAACAATGAGAATACCTAGATCAGTTCTCAGACTGGAGATGTGGCTCAGTTGGTAAAGTGTTTACCTAGCAATGTGCAAAACCCTAGGTTCCATCCTCATCACAACATAAAACCAGGCATAGTAGTATGTGACTGTAGTCCCAACATTCAGGAGGTGAAGGGAGGAGGATCAGGGCCAGTCTGAGCTACATGAGACCATGTCTTTAAAAAAAAAAACAAGTACTTTATTTCTAAAAATCATTCTCCAATAAAAGAATTGAGGAGCCACATATCATGGCTCACACGTGTAATCCCAGGACTTGATAGGTTGGGTTAGAAGGATCATTAATTTTAGGGCAGCATGAGCTCCAAAGCAAGATCATATCCAAAAGAGGCGGGGGCAAGAAAAGGAGGAAAGAAAGACATCTTAAATAAATGGTTGATGCCAGAGGGACAGAAAAAAAATACACACACACACACACACACACACACACACACACACACACGAGTCTGGAGCGTTTAGCACTATCGGAAAGCAAGAAATGGAAAAACAATGAGAAAGGGCTTGTCAAGAATCCCAGGAGTTTTCTATTGGCACTTTTATAGTGCTCTCCAAAGCTATGAGAGCTAGCCTTCAGGCGACATGGCTCCCAAGTCAGCTCCAAATATTGTGTCTGAAGTATGTTCTGTCTTCAGCAGTAGGGTCTTACCTTCAAGTTCTATGAGGCAGCCAAGGGCTGTGGCAATACCCTGTGTAATTTTGGGGGGTCTCTAATTTTGGGCCACTCTAGTCAACAACTCAAAGGAAGGTTTCTCCTGCCTGGTACTGTATCTGTTATGTAGCCTTTAGCTATACACACGAACTCACATAGAGATATTTTATGTGCAATTTGTCATTAGATTGTTGGACTAATATGATCCCCTCTGGGTTTTTAAAACTAGCTAGGCGTTATTTATCTCTCCTCTCTCTCTCTCACTGTCTAACCCTTCCACCATGAATTACCCCATTTAAAGTATCCCCATTTTCCCATTTCTCCCCCATTTTTCCCCAGTTTCTATGGCCCCACCTCTCTTGAGCTCCTTCTTTCCCTTTATCCTCAAGGCTCCTTGCATAACCATCCCATTTAAATATCGCCATTTTTATCCATTTTTTTCCCTTTGTAACACCTGCCTCCTACTGTTCTCTCTCAGGTTCTTTCTTTCCCTTTACTTCCCTGGTTCCTTTTTATTATCCTGGTTCCTACAGTTATATCTGGATATATATTCACATATAAGGATTTGGTGCTAGGATCCACATATGAGGAAGAATACACTTTATTTTTCTGAGTCTGTGTTACTTCACTTAGTATAACAGTTTCTAGTTCTATCCATTTACCTGAAAATTCCATGATTTCGTCTTTCTTTACCACCGAGTAGAACTCCATTGTGTAAAGGTACCATATTTTCATTATCCACTCATCAGTTGAGGGCCACTTAGGTTGCTTCCATCTCTTAGCTAGTGTGAAAAGAGCAGCAACAAATATGAATGTACAAGTGTCTCTGCAATAGGATGAGTCCCTTGGGTATTTGCCGAGGAGTGGTATAACCGGGTCAAATGGGAGGTTCATTTTTAGTGTTTTAAGAGCTCTCCACACTGCTTTCCATAGGGGTTGCACAAGTTTGCAATCAATCCCACCAGCAGTGGATGAGCACTGCCCTTTCCCCACATCCTCTCCAGCATTTGGTATCATTTGTTCTCTTGATCTTAGCCAGTCTGACTGGAGTAAGGTGAAATCTTTTTTTTTTTAATTTAAATTTTTTTTATTTTTACAAAAAAATTATTGAATTTTTGTGTATTTCATACAGAAAATCATCTTTATACTCCCTTCCCCCTTCCCCTTTGGCACCTCCCATAGCCTCTCCCACTGGAGTTCATACATTTTGTCATTTGTGTTAAGGCCTATTATGTGAAGTTAGTGTCCTGAGATATCCCTCAGTGCAATTTCATCCACCGGGGCTTAGTCAGCCTATCTAGAGTCTCTCCCTTTGAGAAGATCAGCTCTTCCTCACCCAGTAGTAATCAGCTGCCAATAATTCTTCCACTGAGATTGGGGCCTGCTGTCCATTTCCACAGTTCTGTGCTGGGCTTTTGTCACCTAAGTTTGCATGGGTCTTGTGCATGCTGACACCATTGCTGTAGATTTGTATGAGAAGGGTCCCAGGTGCCTGTAGGACCATTTCCATATGGTTGTGCACCTCCTCGCTGGCTCTTACAATCTTTTTGCCCCCTCTTTCACAATGGTCCCCAAGCCCTGGGTGGGTGGACCTCAATATAGGAGGACTGTCCAAGGACCCACACTCTGCTCACTCTTATTCTCTGCGTTTTGGCCATTTGTGGCCTTTTGTGTTCCTGGCTCTCTGTTCTATGAGGGAGTTTCATTGATACGAATTGAAAGATGCGGCGCTGGAGAGATGGCTCAGCAGTTAAGAACACTGGTTGTTCTTGCAGAAGACACGGGTTCAAATCCCAGCACCCACATGGCAGCTAACAACTGTCCATAACTCCAGTTCCAGGGGCTCCGACAGTCTGTTCTGACCTCCGTGGGCATTGCACAACACAGGTGCATTTACCTACATGCAGGCAATACATGCATACACATAAAATAAAAATAATAAATAAAGTTAAGAATTGACAGATGCATTAGGATTCTCTTCATCCTTGTTCTATGTATGTTCAATGAATCTTAGATGTAAAGGTTGCATCCTAGATGTGCCACTTAGTCTTACAATTCACAGAGAATATCTGTGTGTGACCAATGGTATAACTCTGTAAAAATCTCTGTTGAAAAAGAAGCTACTTTGATGGGCGGTGACTGGGATACTTGTCTGTAATTTTAAGGATATATGTTTTTCACATAGTAATAAATTACATTTGTCTAGAGATATGAAAGCCTTGGGTTTTCTCTAAGATTTATGACCTTTCCAGCTCTGTGTATTTGGCTAGGTTTACAGTACCAGATATGCGTTTCCTCCCATTGAGTGGACTTAAGTCCAGATAAATAGCTGTTGGTTACTCCCAAGATAAGCCACCAATTTTTTTTTATATGGAGTCTCCCTGAACCTGGAACTCACTGATTCCATTCAACTGGCTGGCCAGTGAACCCCAGGGAGCCTTCTGTCTCCTCTTCTCCAGCACTGGAATTATAGGCATGACTTTTCCTTATGGGTTCTCAGAGATCAAACTCAGGGCCTCATGGCTTGCATGGCAAAACTGAGCTTTCTCCTCAGCCTTCCATTGTATTTTGAGACAGGTGTCTCACTGGCCTGAAACTTGCCAAGTTGGCCAGACAGATCCAGGCATCCTCCTAGCTCTGATGGGTGGTGACTGGAATATGTGTCCACAAATTCAAGGATCCATACCTTGCACGTAGTGAGAAATTATATTTGTCTAGGGATGTGACAGCCTTGTGTTTTTTTCTAAGATCTATGACCTCTCTGGCTGTGTGTATTTGGCTAGGTTTACAGTACCAGACATGAGTTCCTCCTATTTGAGTGGGCTTTAAGTCCAAGTAGCTGTTGATTACTCCCAAGATAAAAGTGCCACTACAGCACCAATGTTGTTTGCTGTCCTGGTCATTGATGTGGTTTTTAGGCTTTGAAGCTAGGGTGGACCATCAATTGATGCTCTCCCTTACCAGCTCTCATAGTGCTCACATAGGTCCCACTTATTGATTCTTGACCTTAATTCCTGAACAATTGATGTCTGATTTAGAAAGCCCTTTCCTACACCTATATCTTGTAGGTTATTGCCAATGTTTTCATCTAGTAGTTTCAGAGTTTCAGGCTTCACATTGAGGTCTTTGATCCTTTTGGAGTTGACTTTTGTGCAAAGTGAAAAATAAGGGTCTAGTTTCATTCTTCTACAAGTGGAGATCTAGTTTTGCCAGCACCATTTGCTGAAGATGTTGTCTTTCCTCCAGTGAATGTTCTTAGCCCCTTTGTCAAATATCAGTTAACTGAAATTGCATGTACTCATGTTTGAGTCTTCAATTATGTTTCAGTTATCTACTGGTCTACTTTTGTGCCAGTACCATGCTGTTTTTATGACTATAGCTCTGTAATACAGTTTGAGATCTGGCATAGTAATCCTCCCAGCATTGCTCTTTGTACTCAGGGTTGCTTTGGCTATCCAGGGTCTTTTATGCTTCCATATGAATTTTAGGGTGTCTTTTCTATTTCTGTGAAGAATGTCATGGGAATTTTGATTGACATTGCATTGAATCTATAAATAGCTTTTGGTAGGATGGTCATTTTTCACAGTATTAATTCTTCCAATCCATAAGCATGAGAGATTCTCCATCTTCTGGTGTCTTCCTCAATTTCTTACTTTAAAGGTTTTAATATTTCATTGTAGAGATCTTTAATGTCTTTGGTCAGGTTTATTCCAAGGTATATTTTTGAGGCTATTGTGAATGGGAGATTTTTTGTGTACTCTTTCTCCAATTGCTTGTTATTGGTATATAGAAAGGCTACTGATTTTTGTAGATTAATTTTATAACCTGCCACTTCCCCGAAAACATCAATCAATGGTCCAACACCACCTGCAAGACTAAATAACCACATCAATGTCCAGCACAGCATATGACACTGGTGCAGTAGTAGCGCTTTTATCTTGGGGGCAATCAATAGCTACCTAATTGGACTAAAAGCCCACTCAAAGGAAGGAAACTCAGGAGTAGTACTGTAAACATAACCAAATACACATGGCCGGAGAGGTCATAGACCTTAGAGAAAACCCCAGGACTGTCACATCCCTAGACTAATGTGATTTCTTACTATGTGCAAAATATGTATCCTTATACTTACAAACAAATATCACCACTCATCAAAGAAGGTTCTTTTGCACCAGACAGAGACTATTACCAAGTACCACAACTGGTCATACACAGACATTGTCTATGAATTGCCCAGGCCTAAGTGACATATCTACAATGCAACCTCTATACCTAAGGCTCATAGAACATAAAACAGGGGAAAAGAGGACACTAATGAATCTCTCAATTCTCATCAATGAAGCTCCCTCATGCAACAGAGGGCCAGGAACACAAAAGGTTACAAATGGCCAAAGTGTAGAGATTAAGAGTTTGCAGAATGCTGGTTCCTGGACAGGACTCCTATATTAAACTTCACCCACCCAGGGCTCAGGAACCATTGAGGAAGAGGGGGTAGAAAGATGTAAGAGCCATGGAGATGATGCACATCCATTTGGAAATAGAGTCTTACAAGCTCCTGGGACCCTGATCATATGAATCTAAAGCAATGGTGTCAGCATGCAGAAGTCCCATGCAAACTCAAGCAGACAAAAACCTAGCATAGAACTGGGGAAATGAACTGCAGACCCCAGTCTTAAGCTGAATAAATATTAACAACTGATTATTGCTGGGTGAGGAAGAGATGATCTTCCTAAAGCGAGGGACTCTAGATAAGCTGAATAGACCTCAGCAGATGAGCTCGCACTGAGGAATGTCTGGGGACACTAACTTGACACACTAGGCCTTAAGACAAATGACAGAATATATGAATTCCAGTGGGGGTGCTATGGGAGGGAGCCAGTAGGGGCAGGAGTATAAAGATGATTAATATTGATTGAGATGTTCTATATGAAATATGTAAAGATTCAATAAAAACAATTTTTTAAAAAAAGAATCCCAGTAGTGCTCACTTGGGCATTACATGAGAAAAACTGGAACAATACAGAGATTAGTATGACCCTGCACAAGGAAGATACGCACAGTGGTAAAGCATTTCACAGAAGACAAAGGAGGAGGAGGAGGAGGAGGAGGAGGAGGAACAGTAGCAAATCTAAAATAGCCCCCAATTGAGCAATGGAACTGGGACTGACCTGGAAGTCTCCTCTGTGAAGACAAACTCTCACAGTTCTAAAGGATACTCTGCAAGTTGCTCAGAGAGAAAAATCAATCAGTGGTCCAACCCTAGCTTTAATGCCTAGTAACCACAACAATGACCAGCAAAACAAACTTTAGTGGTGTGGTAGTGGCACTTTTATCTTGGGGGTAATCAACAGCTATCTATTTGGACTTAAAGCCTTCTCAGTGCGAGGTAACTCATGGGTCTCACTGTAAACATAGCCAAATACACATAGCTGGAGAGGTCATAGATCCTAGAGAAAACCCTATCTCTGTCATATCTCTAGACAATGTAATTTCTTACTCTAAGCTAAATATGCATCCACAAGTATACCATTTACCATCATCAAAGAAGCTTCTTTATGCAATGTATGAAGGCTACTACAGAGTTCTACAACTGGTCACACACAGAGAATGTGTGTCTGAGAGATGCCCAGCCCTAAATGACACATCCATGGTGGAGCCTCTACAACTAAGTCTCATGGAACATAGTGGAACAAGGGGTAGAGAGAATATTACTGCACAAACCTTTCTCAAACAACAGAGTGGGATGCACACAGAAGGCCACAACTGGCCAAGGTGTAGAGACTAAGAGACTGTGTCCCTGGATAGGACTCCTATATTAAAGTTCACCCACCCAGGGCAGAAAAAGGGGCAGAAAGATTGTAAGAGCCAGGGTTGGTGCATAAACATAAGGAAACAGAGTCTTCTAGGCCTCTGAGAACTTGTTCATATGAACTTTCAACAATGGTGATAACATGCACAAGATCCATGCAACTCATTCAGAAAAAAACCAGCATAGAACTAGGGAAATGGGCAGCAGAACCCAACCTTAGCCAAGGAATTATTGTAAACTGATCACTGCTAGGTGAGAGAGAGTTAATATTCTTTAAGGGACTGACTCTAGATAGGCTGACTAGACTCCAGTGGATGAACAGTGGATGAATTTGCACTGAGGGACATCTGGGTACAAAAGCTTGACTCAGTAGACCTTAACTTATATGACAGAATGCATGAAATCCGGTCAGGGAAGCTATGAAGGGGTGCAGATGGGGGAGAGGGTCTAAATATGATTAAGATTTATTGTATGAAATGCACAAAAATTACATAAAATATACATTAAAAATAAATAGCTCCCATTGGAAAGCCAGAACAATTTGAACAAGAAGGCAAATAATTATATTGCAGATGCCAGTTCAACGAAGTGCTCAAGACTAACAGCACCACTTACAACATGAGCTGATGTGAGACACCTCCCAATAGAAGCGCAATATGCCACGTCACCATGTAGTATGAGAAAACATCAGACAAGCCCAAACTGAGGGACATTAAACAAAATGCACTTTTCCCAGTATATGCAGTTTTTGTCATGTTTTGTTTACTTGTTTGTTGTGGTGCTGGTGACTGAACAAACAAGGTGTCCCATCTCTGTTCAAGCATCCACCAACATTTCTTAAGAGCTCGTCTAGGATTTGGAGATGGTGATTTCACCTCCCTTGTTGCTAGGATGTGAGTCCTGGCATGCTGGGACAGATGACCTTGCCTGGCACCAGTAGACTGATTGTTCAGTAAAGGACTAGCCCTCCCCACATTCCAGGGCAAGGATCCCAGGGGCACAAAGGAACCCGAGGAGGTGCAGGAACAAGCCAAAGGAGCACCACTGGTCAGACTGCTAAGACCGGGTTCCTATTGGTAAGCCCACCCTTCAAGAGGCAGAAGGGGAGCCTGCTCACCTCCTAGGGTAGCTTGCATACTCTCACAGGAGGCGAAATTGAAAATTTAAGGCTCTGGGCAGCGGGTTGGAGAAGGGCAAACACACACCGCTTGAGTATGTGTGAGCAAGGCAGACAGTGGGAAATTCCAGTTCAACCAAGGGCCAAAGTGAGTGTAGAATACTTATCTGTTGGTTCCTGGCAATCCTCATACAGCTTACAGTGGCCATCTTCAGAAGGATCCTGGTGTGGGCTTTGCACAGTTGCACCAATACTACAAGGTGCTTGAAATATCTGTGCAAGAAGAGTGGTGGAGTCAGATGAAGCAATTGCTCACCCCTCCCTGCCTGTTCTCATGTGTGTAATTGTCATCTTTTAGAGGGAGGAAGTGGGTGGCCAACAGAGTAAACGCACTGCCCCCTAAAGTGTATGGCAACATTTTTCAAAAAGGTACATTCAGCCAGGTGTGGTGGCACATCTCTGTGAGTTTGAGGCCAGCCTGGTCTCCATTAGTGAATCCAGGCCAGCTGGGGCTACAGGGAGACCTTATCTCAAAAAGACCAAAATATATATATTTTTTTTCAGGGAATTATGGTGTTGACTCCAGAAATCTCTGGACTTTCTGTGAAATACATTGGCCTTCTTTAGGGGTGGGTTGGCTGTCCAAGGGGTCACTAGAAAAGGAAATAGCAGTGTTTAGAGTCGTTGTAAAGGACCCAGACATTCTGAAAAATTCCCCTACATTGACTGCTAGTAAGACATAGTCCTCTTTGGCAACCTTTACTGAAAGCCTGCCTGGAAGAGAGCTATAAAGTCATGATGGCCTGTATGACAGCTTCGTCAAAATGCCCACCACAAACCAAGAAGCCATTTTATCTGGGGAGCCAGAGGAGGTTCCCTGCCTTCTGTGCCACTGTATCCTCCATTACTGCCTGCACTCCCCACACCTATCACATTCAGAGCCCTGACAGAGGACACTCACTCCCCTGAAGCCACCAGAGAATGCTCCTGGCTGTGGCCACCCTGGACCTGCCAGTCTTAACCCTGTAACTCCATCCAGGAAGCACCATGAGGTTCCTACTGGCAGCCCCCCTCCCAACAGGGGCCCATCTACTATGATCAAGACACCCAGGTGCATGGAGGAATAATGCACCTTCATATATCAGTCTTTTACTGAAAAGAGAAAATACTCCCTCTTTCACTGAGACGCCTTGAGCTATGATTAATCTAATGCAATCCATCATCCTAATCTAGTATCCCACATGGACTAATTGCCGCCAGCTTCTCCTGACGCTATTCAACACTAAATAGCCCCTCCAAGTTACTCAGGCCACATTAAAGTGGATAGGGGAGTAAGGCTGGCAGAGACACTGAATGCTGAGGCTTATGCCCAGAATCAGACCTCAAGAAGATCCTAAATGGGACCCTAATAATGACTAGGGATTTCAGATACTAGAGCATTTCCACAAAGCTCATTTAGGCAGCATGAAGGAAGGTGGGGTGGGAGGCCATGAACATGAGCAAAATCTCAGAGGCCCCAGGGACCTGAAGAGAGTTCAGGTCAGTTCTGAGAGGATATGTGAAGCTTCCATCTTTACATTCCCTTTGACGCAGAAGCAGCCAAGAATCAGTGAATGGCTTACATAGGCTTTGTTGGTCAGGCCAGGGAGACATCAAGCACAAGCCACAGAAACCAGAGAGCTAACAGCCAGCTTCACTAGACTGAATGTCAGTCAACTATTGGAGGTTGCAGAAATGGTACTCATCATCTGTGACCAAAATGCATGACAAGAGGCAGACTGAAAAATGAAGAAGGTAGATCTGCTTATTGCTGCCCTAACAGATCAGTCAGAGCACTCCAGAGAGGTGCCCTGTTAGGCCAGGGTGGAGGCCAGAGAAGAAGGTGACAAGAAGGACTGCTTCGCCCAGAGGCAAGATTAGAACAGAACCAGTACATTTGTTTCGATCAAGGTTGCTGGAAGAACCAGTACCCCCAAAAGAGAATTATCACCAGTTCGCAGATTGAAGGGTAGTACCAACCAATCCAGTGACCATATAAGATCCTTGAAGATGATATTGTTGGTTTGGCTGCCATGGGAAACTATTAGGAAGACTAGGATAGACCAGAATCCATTTGGAGGGGGGGCAAGAGCCTGTGGTCTGAATGACTGTAGGAGACTGACCCATTGACTTCATGGTGGACACAGGGGTTGGGGGGAGAACATTCTGTGGTGACTAGCCTTTGGGTAACCTCTTGCAGAGACAAGGCATAGTTGTGGGGTCACAGGTAGCCACTCATCGCCCCTTCTTTTGGCCTTGATGATGCAGTTTAGGCAGTCATGAAATAATTCATGAATTCTTTTTTTTTTAACGTGCATGTATGTAGGTTTACCATATGCAATGTAGTACCCATGGAGGCCACAAAAAGCTGTGGGATTCTCTGGAACTGGAATTACAGTTATCAGCTGTCATGTGGGTGCCGGAAACCAAACCCAGGTCCTCTTCAAAAACAGCCAGGGCTCTTAACTACTGAGTCATCTCTCAAGCCCCTTAACTACTGAGCCATCTCTCAGGCCCCATTCACGAATTCTTATATGTCTCCAACTGTCCTGTGGCATTAATAGGTTGGGACCTATTAGGAAAGCTTCAGCCAAGCATTCCTGACCCTAGGAAAACAAGAAGTAAAAATGGTGACTCTTGCAGTTTCCCAAGGAGAAAAGTAGTGGCCCTATTGTAGCATAGAAAGGCCACAACAGGGGCCTGAGCTTCCCTTCAAGGTGCCTGGAGCGTGGACTGAAGACAATCCTCCTGGACTGGCCTGGAACAGAGGCCAGGCTCAATCACCAGGAACAATATTTCACCCTTCACAAAGTTCAAATTGGGATCCATATGCATCTGGAGAGACTTTTTAAAAATTATTTAATGACCACATGATTAGAAGAACCATTTCATTACATCATTAACACATTCATTAACAATTTCCAGAGCAAAGATACATCTCTTTCAAAAGTGGCTCTAAATTTTCAGGTTCACAGTTGAATTAATATGGTTATACAATATTGAACTCAGTATAAACACTATAAGACATAAAATTGAATGAGTCTTTAACCTTTAAAAAAAGATCTCCATTTCATTTTAAAAATGTTTCCTACAGACTCATTTTTAATGCTACTAATACTTAGATGTTTGCACGTGTCTCTAATCTCTATGTATCTGATTATTACTAGTCACAGTCAGTTACACTCAGATCCTTGTCACCTGAGTATGGATATAAAGTCATCAGGTAGATTTCAATGGTAATGTTTTTCACCTCTACTAATTAGCATGAAGCAAATTTTTATGCTTCTTCCTCAACTATAACTCACTTTTGAAATTTGTTGATTTTTTAGTGTGTGTATTTCATACAGAACATCCCAAAAAATCTTATTTGTCTATATACCTGTTGGGGGACCCTGCTACTAAGGTTGCAGTCCACCATGTCCGGATAGCTCTAAGGAGCTCGGTGCTATATGGAAAGGACTCCCTTTCTCAGCAGGGGGCCTCCTGTTCTCTGCCTGACTTATCTGGAAAGTGCCTCCAAGCACTAATGCCTGGCCTTATTTGGAACATGACCTTGGGCATAGTTACCGGCAATAAAACTGCCCCCAGGTTTTTTCTATATGATAATTAGGCATTGCCCTATAGCCAGATAATAGGATCCCCCTACCACATGTAAATAAAGCATACTATGAGCACCTATCAGCTGAAGCTTTGGCTGCTGCCTCCACACTATATTTTTCCCTGACCCCCCCCCACTGAATAAACAGAGCTGTATCACTGAATCTGACTCCCCAGAAGGTTTTTTCCATCTGTGCTCACTGGCTGTCCTGACCCCGTTCTCCTGGGTCAGTGGCCAACGGCCCACAAGGGGAGGGAGAGACCCATATACCCACTTACCAAATGGCATCCTCCCATAGCCTCCCCCCACCCACTGGAGCCCATGAACTCTGTCATCCCTGTTACTGTCCACTGTGTGGTCGGTACCCCCAGCCATTCCCAGGTGCTTGTCCATTTGCTGAATCTAGTCAGCCTATCTAGAGTTCCTTGTTTTAGGAAGATCAGCTCTTCCTCATCTAGCAGCAATCAGTTGCCAATATTCCTTTAGATAAGATAGCGTCTGCTGTTCATTTTCCCAGTTCTATGCTGGGTTACTGTCTGGTAGTCTCTTGGGCCACCCTGGCTAACAACTCAAAGGTATCTCCTGTCTGGTATTCTTTCTTGTTATGTAACCTTTAGCTATACATATAGGCTCTTAAAGAACTATATTGAGCCCTTTAATCTTTGGTTATATGTTCTTTTGGGGTGTTTAAGACCATACAGTTGGCCCAGATAAACCAATTTAATTTTACTTGAGGTCGTTAGAGGATCTGTTCCTCGGGGGTCACATGGATTTGGGAGGAGCGCCTGGCTCCTTTCTTTTACCAGTTCCATCTATGTGAAGATAAGTCAAAGGGAGTCTCCATGGCCTCCTTGATCAAGAGGACAAGTGACTCACCACAGTTACAGGACATTTTGAGAGATGCTCATAGTCCCCTGGAACTTTGACATAGGAGGGCAAAGAGCAAAAACTGTTCTTTAAGTTCCTCTGACCAAATCAGCATAAGACTCAAAGTAAAATATCGCTGTTAAACATCCAAGGTTAGTTCCACTAGTCTGGTGTTTTTAATTACCATGTGCCATGTAGATAAGGCTTGGGCAAAGACCAAACATTCTCAGATAAACCTTGCTGAGATATATGTTATATTCCTTGAGCTAGTTGTATGTATATTTGTCAGTAGGTTGTTGGACTAATATGGTTCCCTCTGTTTTTTTTAAACTATCTAGGCATTATTTATCTCTTGCATTATCTAACCCATCCACCATGGTTGCCCCCTTAAAGTACCCCCATTTTTTCCATTACTCCCTTACTAATACCCTTCTCCTATGGTCCCACCTCTCTTGAGCTCCTTCTTTCCCTTTATCCCCTAGGTTCCTTGTATAACCTTCCCTCCCTCCTCCCCTTAAAATAACCCCATTTTTATCCATATCTCCCATATTAACACCTGTATCCTACTGTTCTTCTCTTTCAGATTCTTTCTTTTCCTTTACCTCCCTGGTTCCTTTCCATTATCCTGGTTCCTGTAGTTATGTCTGGATACATAATCACTTATACAGATTTGGTGCTAGGATCTGCATATGAGGGAAAACATACATCATTTGTTGTTGTTATTATTGTTGTTGTTGTTGTTGTTGTTGTTTCCCTGAGTCTGTATTACTTCACTTAGTACAATAGTTTCTAGTTCTATCCATTTACCTGCAAATTTCATGATTTCATCTTTCTTAACTGCTGAGTAAAACTCCATCGTATAAATGAACCACATTTTCATTGTCTGCTCGTCAGTTGAGGGACACTTAGGTTGCTTCCATCTCTTAGCTATTGTGAAAAGAGCAGCAACAAACATGGATGTACAAGTGTCTCTACAATAGGATGAGTTCTTTCGGTTTATGCCTAGGAGTGGTATAACTGGGTCAAATGGCAGGTTCATTTGTAGTTTTTTAAGAGTTCTCCACACCGCTTTCCATAGGGGTTCTACAAGTTTTCAGTCCCACCAGCAGTGGGTGAGCATTCCCCTTTCCCCACATCCTCTCCAACATTGGTATCACTTGTTCCCTTGATCTTAGCCAGTCTGACTGTAGTAAGATGAAATCTTAAAGTGGTTTTAATTTGCATTTCCCTAATTAATAGTGATGTTGAACACCTTTTAGGATGCTTCCTAGCTGTCTTTATTTCTTCTTTTGAGAACTCTCTGTTCAGCTCCTTAGCCCATCTTTTATGTATTCTGGATCTTAAACCAGATGTGTTGCTGGTGAAGATTTTCTCCTATTCTGTGGGTTTTCTCTTCACTTCCTTGGTTGCTTCTTTTGATGTAGTGAAGCTTTTTAGTTTAATGGGGTCCCATTTGTTGATTCTTGACCTTGTTTCCTGAGCAATTGATGTCCGGTTTAGAAAATCCTTTCCTACAACTATATCTTGTAGATAATTGCCAATGTTTTCTTCTAATAGTTTCAGAGTTTCAGGATTCACATTGAGGTCTTTGATCCATTTGGAATTGACTTTTGTGCATGGTGAAAGATAGGGGTTTAGGTTTAGTTTCATTCTTCTACACGTGGGGATCCAGTTTTGCCAGCACCATTTGCTGAACATAATATCTTTCCTCCAGTGGATGTTCTTGGCCCTTTTGTCAAATATCAGGTGGCTGAAATTGCATGTACTCATATTTGGGCCTTCAATTTTGTTCCATTTATCTATGGGTTTATTTTTGTGCCAGTACCATATCTATTTATGACTATACCTCTGTAATACAGTTTAAAATCTGGTATAGTAATCCCCCCAGCATTGCTCTTAGTGCTCAGGTTTGATTTGGCTATCCTGGGTCTTTTGTGCTTCCATATGAATCTAAGGATGGTTTTTTCCAATTCTGTGAAGAATGTCATGGGGATTTTGATTGGCATTGCATCGAATCTATAAATGGCTTTTGTTAGTGTCCTAGTTTGTTCTTCATTGCTGTGACAAAATACTCTAACCAATACCAACTTGGGGAGGAAAGAGCTTATACAGCTTACATCTCCCAGGTTGCAGTTCATCAGGGAGCCCAAGGTAGGAACTCAGGGCAGGAACCTGGAAGCAGGAACTGGAGCACAGGCCTTGGAGGAATGCTGCTTACTGGTTTGCTCCCCTGGCCTCTGCTCAGCCTGCTTTCTTATGCAACACAGGCCCAACTGCCCAGGGGTGGCACCACCCACAGTGGGCTGGGCCCTCCCACATCACTAATCAAGAAGATGCCCCTCAGACATGGCCACAGGCCAGTCCAATAGAGGCAATTCCCCAACTGAGGCTCCCTCAACCCACGTGTGTCAAGTTGACACTAAGGCTATCCAGCACAGGTAGGATGGTCATTTTCACAATATTAATTCTTCCAATCCATGAGCATGGGAGATCCTTCCATCATCTGGTGTCTTCCTCAATCTTTATTAAAGATTTAAATTTTTCATTGTAGAGGTCTTTAATGTCTTTGGTCAGGTTTATTCCAAGATTTTTTTCTTTTTCTGTAGCTATTGTGAAAGGTAGTATTTCCATGA
>NW_008350126.1:743978-748699 GCF_000622305.1 Nannospalax galili | reverse complement strand
TAAGTAGTATTGGATGCAGATCTTCTTTAAATGTCTGATAGAATTCTGCTGTAAATCCATCTGGTCCTGGGCTTTTGTTAGTCGGGAGGTTTTGTATTACTGTTTCAATTTCCTCATGTGTTTTGGATCTGTTTAAGCTGTTGATCTCTTCTTGGTTTAGTTATGGTGGTTCCCATGCTTTTAGATACCCATCCATTTCTTTTAGGTTTTCAAACTTAGTAGCATTATAGGTTTTTTAAATATCCCCTTATAATGTTCTGTATCTTTCTGGTGTCTATTGTGATGTTTCCCCTTTCATTTCTGATTTTGTTGATTTGGAGCTGCTCTTTCTTTCTTTTGGTTAACTGGGCTAGCGGTCTGTCAATCTTGTTTATCTTTTCAAAGAACCAGCTCTTGGATTCATTGATTCTTTGTATTGTTTTGTTTCTATTTCATTAATTTCTGCTCTGACTTTTGTTATTTCTTCTTGTATGCTGGGTTTGGGTTTCATTTGTTGTTGCTTTTTAAGTGTTTTGAGTTGCAATGTTACATCATTTATTTGTGTTCTTTCTGGTTTGGGTTTTTTTTCTCTTTTATAATTTATTAATTTTATTTTATGTGTATGCATGTATTGCCTGCATGTAGGTAAGTGCACCCATGCCATGCAATGCCCGCGGAGGACAGAAGAGACTGTTGGATCCCCTGGAACTGGACTTACAGACAATTGTTAGCTGCCATGTGGGTGCTGGGATTCGAACCTGGGTCTTCTTAACCACTGAGCCATCTCTCCAGCCCCTCTTTCTGGTTTTTTAATGTAGGCACTTAGAGCTATGAACTTCCCTCTAAGGACTGCTTTCAGCATGGCCCAGAGGTTTGTTGTGTTGTATTGTCCTTTTCATTTAGTTCCAAGAATACTTTTATTTCCTTCTTAATTTCTCCTTTGACCCATTCATAATTCAGGAGTGTGTTGCTTAATCTCCATGTGTTCATGTAGTTACTAGGGTTTCTTTTGGTGTTGATTTTAAGATTTATTGCATTGTGGTCTGATAGAATGCATGGAATTCTTTCAGTCTTTTTGTATATGGTCAATTTTGTATATGGTCAATTTTGGAGAAAGTTCCAATGGCCACTGAATAGAAAGTATATTCTTTGGTGCTTGGGCGGAATATTCGATAGATGTCTGTTAGGCCCATGTGATGTATGGTATTGTTTAATTCAGATGCCTCTCTGTTAATTCTCTGTCCTGTTGATCTACCTAATGGAGACAATGGGGTATTGAATACCCCTGCTATTAATGTGTTGGGATTAATCTGGCTCTTAAAGTCCTGTAGTACTGTTTTTATGAAGCTGGGCACACCAGAGCTTAGTGCCTATATGTTAAGGACTATAATATCTTCTTGGTTAATTGTTCCTTTTATCAGAATGAAGTGGCCCTCTTTATGTCTTCTGGTAAGCTTTAGTTTAAAGTCTATTTTGTCAGATATTAGAATTGCAATGCCTGTTTTTTTCTTAGTACCATTCGCTTTGGTATATTTTTTCCATCCTTTCAACTTAAGGTAGTGCCTGTCCTTGAAAGTGAGATGAGTTTCTTGCAAACAACAGAAAGATGGATTTTGTTTCTTAATCCATTCAACTAGTCTGTGTCTTTTGACTGGGGAGTTCAGTCCATTGATATTTAAAGTTATTAATGAAAGATATGTATTGATTCCTATTATTTCTGTTCACATTCTTGGTGTAGCTGTGCATTTCCATTGTTATACCTTCATTAAGTTTCTTTCCATAATCTCTTGGGTATAGTCGTTCCTTTCTTCAGCTCTTTGTATTGCTTCAAGAACTCTCTGAAGGACTGGTTTTGTGGACATGAATTCTTTCAGCCTATTTATGCCATGGAAGATTTTTCTTTCCCCTTCTTCTATAATGGACATTTTGGCTGTGTAAAGTAATCTGGGTTGGCATCTGTGGTCATTTAGAGGTGGGAATACTTTAGTCCAGGCTCTTCTGGCTTTCATAGTTTGCACTGAAAAGTCAGCTGTAATCCTGGTGGGTTTTCCTTTATATGTGACTTATTTTTCTTTAGCAGCTTTCAGTATTGTCTCTTTGCTCTGTACATTTAGTGTTTTTACTATGATGTGCCATGGAGAGTTTCTCTTTTGGTCCTATTTGGTGTTCTATATGCATCTTGTATTTGTGTGGGCATGTCTTTCTTTAATTTTAGGAAATTTTCTTCTACAGTCCTGTTGAAGATCTGGTCCATACCATTATCCTGAGATTCTTCTCCTTCCTGTATGCCTATGATTCATAAGTTTGGACTTTTTATTCATGCATGTTCCATTCTTGTGTGAGGCTTTCTCCTGTCATTTCTAATTGGCTTACTGTGTTTCATTTCCTTCTTCATTTCAGCCTGAGTATTCTTCAATATTTCTAACTCTTTTCTGAATTCATTCAGTTTATCCCTATCTTTTTTTCAGTTCTTTAATTTCTTTGTGTATTCTTTAAATCCACTGAATTCTTTTATCATGTTTATAATTGTTCTTTTGAGTTCTATGTCCTGTGTTATCTCTAGAGGGCTCTCATTGTACTCCTAGAAGACCGTTGGTACTTGGTGGGAATATACTATTTTGGTTTTTCATGTTGTTATTTTTTCTCTGTGACTTTGACATGTGGATTTCTTTTGTAGTTTCTGATTCTTGTGTGAGACTCAAACCTTCCTTTGTTGAGTTTAGGTCTGTTTCTTTTTCTAAACTTTATGTACCTTTTTGGTTTACTTGTTGGGCATGAAAAGCCGGTTGGTCTAGGCTTCAGGTTCTCTCTTTTCATTTTATATTGGAGTGGCCAATTTGCTTTCGTCTTCAGGAGTTCCCAGAGGGGCCGAAGTCCGATGAGGATCAAATGCTCTCAGGCTTTCTCCTAAGGTCTGGATCCCTCCAGGAAAGATGCTGAGCTCAGGAATTTGGGGGCTGAGCTGGCCAGGGAGCAAGGTCCAGGAAAGATGCTGGTCCTAGGAAACTGGTGGCCCAGGGAAGCTAAAGTAGGTGGGGGTGGAACCAGGACCAGAGGGCTCTTGGGGACTGCAGGGAGGAACTGGGTTGGTTTGGATGCAAAGGATCAGGAAGCAGTGTGCACTCTGGGCCAAGAGGTCTGACCAGTGGTCTGGAAAGATGCTGGCACCAGGAAGCTGGTGGCTGAGCCACTCAGGGAAGCAAAGGTAGGTGGAGGCAGGACCAGGCTTAGAGGGCTCCTAGGGACCATGGGGAAGGATTGGGCTGGTCTGAATGCAAAGCATCAGGAAGCAGTGGGGATTCTGGGCCAAGAGGTCAGTCTAGCGGTCTGGGGTGCCAAAACAAGGAATGGGCTAGTACCCAGGCTAGGAGGAGAGACAGAGCACAGGAGCTGGAAGGGGGAATGAGGCTGGGGGAGTCAAGGTGCTGTGGGTGCCCTGGGACACACCCAGGAAAGATGCTGGCACCAGGAAACTGGTGGCTGTGCAGACCAGGGAAGCAAAGGCAAGTGGGGCTGGGGCCAGGCCCAGAGGGCTCCTGGGGACTGCAGGGAGGATTTGGGTTGGTCTGGATGCAAAGAATCAGGAAGCAGTGTGGACTCTGTATTGTGATCTCAGCAGACTGCCAGAGAGTGTCTGTTCTGGCCTCTCTCTGGCATAGGGGCTGAGAACTCAGCAGACCAAATGAGAGTCCCAAAATCAGCCCCCTCTGAGGGAACTTCCCCAAATGTTGCTCTGAGTTCCTGCTACGGGACCAAATCTTAGAAGGAATCCTGACTGTACCTGACTGGAACCTAACTTGGGCTTCTGTGGGTACTCCTGAGTAGCTGATCTGAAGACATCAGTTCCCTCCAAAATGAAATCTGAGAGAGCCTGAAACCTGGACCAACTAGCTTTACATAACCAATAATAAAAGGACCAAGGCACACTAGTAATACAACCAGAAGCATACTTCAATTTAAGTCTCATATCAGAATCACAAACAACAAAAGAAATTCACATGCCAAAATCACAACGAAAGGATAATAAAATGGAAAGCCAAAACCTGCAGAAGAGTTCTACAAGGAGAACCCCCTAGAGATAACCCAGGACACAGGATTTAAAAGAACAATCATAAACATGATCAAGGAATTCAAAGAATTTAAAGAACACATGAACAAACAAAGAACTAAAAGAAGATAGGGTTAAACTTCTGAATGAATTCACAAAAGAGATAGAAACATTGAAGAAAACACAAGCAGAAATGAAGAAGGAAGTGCAAAACCCAACTTGAAACAACAGGGGAAAGCCCTAGTCACTATATGAACTCATGGTGATTAAACAACGCACTCCTAAACAATCAGTATGTCAAAGGATGCAGGGATGGTTCAACATATGCAAGTCAATAAGTGTCATTAATCATATAAATGGACTCAAAGATAAAAACTACATCGTCATCTCAATAAAAGGCTTTTGACAAAATTCACCATGCATTGATCTTCAAAGTCCTAGAGGGAATTGGACTAGAGGGAACATCTTCAACATAATTAAAGCCATATACAACAAAACCACAGCCAATGTCATTCTAAATGGAGAAAAACTAGAAGCATTCCCAATAAAATCAGGAACCAGACAAGGATGTCCACTATCTCCACTCCTTTTCAACATAGTGCTTGAAACTCTTGCTAGAGCAATAAGACAGGAGAAAGAAATTAAAGGATTACTGATTGGAAAAGAAGACGTCAAACTATCACTTTTTGCCGAT
>NW_008350126.1:737402-743889 GCF_000622305.1 Nannospalax galili | reverse complement strand
TACAAAAATCAGTAGCCTTTCTATATACCAATAACAAGTAATTGGAGAAAAAATACGGAGAAATGCTGCCATTCACAATTGCTGCCAAAAAATAAAATAAACTATATTGGAATAAATCTGACCAAAGATACCAAAGATCTCTACAATGGAAATTTTAAATCATTAAAAACATTAAGGAAGACACCAGGAGATGGAAGGACCTCCCATGCTCATGGATTGGAAGAATTAATATTGTGAAAATGACCATCCTACCAAAAGCAATATATAGATTCAATGCAATCCCAATCAAAATCCACAGACATACTTCACAGAATTTGAAAGAAAATCCTTAAATTCATATGGAAGCATAGAAGACCCTGGATAGCCAAAGAAACCCTGAGCACAAAGAGCAGCACTGGGGGGATTACTACACCAGATCTCAAAGTATACTACAGAGGTATAGTCATAAAAACAGCATGGTACTGGCACAAAAATAGACACATACATCATTGGAACATCATTGAAGACCCAAACCCAAGTACATGCAACTTAAGCCACCTGATATTTGACAAAGGTGCCAAGAACACACAATGGAGGAAAGACAGCATCTTCAACAAATGGTGCTGGCAAAACTGCATCTCTACCTGTAGAAGAATAAAACTAGATCCTTATCTTTCACCTTGCACAAAAATCAACTCCAAATGGATTAAAGACCTCAATGTGAAACTGGAAACCCCCAAATTATTATAAGAAACAATTGGCAGTAACTTACAAGATATAGGTGTAGGAAAGGATTTTCTAAATCAGACAGAAGTTGCTCGGGAATTAAGGTTGGCAATCAACAAGTGGTACCTCATTAAACTAAATGGCTTCTGTATAGCAAAAGAAACAATCAAAGAAGAGAAAAGAAAACCCACAGAATGGGAAAAAAATCTTCACCAGTGGCACATCTGACAGAAGTTTAACATCCAGAATATATAAAGAACTCAAAAAACAAAGAAGAGAGAAACCAAATGACCCAATTAAAAGATGGGCTAAAGATCTAAAGAGAGAGTTCTTAAAGGAAGAAATAAAGATGGCTAAGAAACATCTCAAAAACTGTTCAGCATTGTTAGTAATTACGAATATGCAAATTAAAACCACCCTAAGGTATCACCTCACCCCAACCAGACTGGCTAGGGTCAAGAGAACAAATGATACCAAATGCTGGCAAGGATGTGGAGAAAGGGAAACATTCACTCACTGCTGGTGGAATTGCAAACTCATGCAACCCCTATGGAAAACAGTGTGGAGAACTCTTACAAAACTGAAAATAAACCTACCATATGACCCGGTTATACCACTCCTTGGCATATACCCAAAGGACTCATCCTATTGTAGAGACACTTGTACAACCATGTTTGTTGCTGCTCTTTTCACAATAGCTAAGAGATGGAAGCAACCTAAATGTCCCTCAACTGATGAGTGGTTAACAAAAATGTGGTATATTTACACAATGGAGTTCTATTCAGCAGTAAAGAAAGATGAAATGATGAAATTTGCAGGTAAATGGATGGATCTAGAAACTATTATACTAAGTGAAGTAACAGACTCAGAAAAATAAAAGACATATGTTCTCCATGATTTGTGGATCCTAGCACCAAATCCTTTTAAGTTCCATGTCCTTTTAATAAGAGGATACTGTACAGAGGTCTCTTCTGCATGAAATAACTACCATCATCACAACTCCAGCTGTGCCTGATTGCTAAACATCTTCACAATTGGGCTAGTTGTCGGTTGTGCTCCTTCATTAGAGGGGAAAGCAGGGTCATTGGACCCTCACCAGAGTATCCAGCCACTCTTCCCAGCCAACTAGGATGGTGTGATAAATATAGGAGGTAGGTGGGCTAGAGAGATGGCTCAGTGGTTAAGAACACTGACTGTTCTTGCAGAAGACCCGGGTTTGAATCCCAGCACCCACATGGCAGCTAACAACTGTCCATAACTCCAGTACCAGGGGATCCAACAGCCTCTTCTGTCCTCTGCAGATATCTGTGTCCTTATTCCCTATTGGAAATTTGGGTAACCCCTTCAGAGGACGGTGTGATAAGAATAGGAGGTAGGAATTTGCTAGGCAGTTAGGGTAAAAGGACCCCAAAGAAAAGTAGCCAGTTTCTTGGCTAAAAGTCAAAATGTCCTTGAGCCTCTTAGCAACATACTCTTTTCTAAAGGACAAAAATGTCAAAAGTATTTGGGAGCTCTTATCTAATCCTTAAAAAATGTTAAGGTTACCTCTTCAGAGGGGGGAATGTTAGAGTAGCAAAAAGCCCATAAAAAAAGAAGAAGAAGAGTACATGAAGTTAGCAGAAAAAAGTGATGGGGAGATATGGGAGGAGTTGGGGGGATGGAGTAGGCATGGATTTGATCGAAACACCTTATATGCTTCTATGCCTGTATGAAATTCTCAATAAATTATTTTTTTAAAAAGAATTGGGAATTTTTGAAATTGGACTAAATGAAGATATGACCATGAGCCTATGGGGCTCAAGGTTAGAATGTTTTGTGAATGAGCAATATCTCCTAAAGGCTCATGTATTTGAACACTTGGGTCTCAGTTGGTGACACCAATCAAGATGGTAATTTAAATTTTAGGATGGGAAGACCTGATTATAATGGAGATGTCCATCCTCAATGGCCTCCAAGCCTTCTAATGCCTGTATATCAGTCTAAAGTTAAACACACCAGCATTTGGGTGGATAAGGCAGGAGAATAATGAGTTCAAGACCACCATTGGCTACACAGAAAGTTCAAAGTTAGCCTTTGCTAATGAGACCTAGGTTCCAATAAGAAAACTAGATATGATTTTTCTACTCTGTCTGATGTATAGATCCCTAACTGGCTCATTCCTTCCTTGCCCCACTGAAGACTAAGGAATATAGCACTCCAATCCTTACCCAATGTGTTTGAATGAGAAATGTCTCCCATAGGTTCATGTATTTGAATGCTTGGTTCTCTATTAATGGTACTGTTTGGTAACATTATGGAACCCGTAGGAGTTTCAGCCTTTCTGAAGGAAGTATATCCATCAGGGTGGACTTTGAGATTTTGTAACCTTGCCACACTTGCTGTTCACTTTCTCTTCTTCCTGTGTGTGGTTGAGATGTGTGATCTCAGCTTCCTCCTCCTGCACTTGCTGCTGTACTTATGCCATGGTGGACACTAATTCCTCTGGAATCATAAGCTAAAATAAACTCTAGATAAAAAAGAAAACTATATAGATGAACATTGAAATTAGTATTTGTTGAAGTTTTTTTTTTTTTTGGTCTTTTTGAGACAGGGTCTCCCTGTAACCCCAGCTGTCCTGGATTCACTATGGAGACCAGGCTGGCCTTGAACTCACAGAGATCCACCTACCTCTGCCTCCTGAGTGCTGGAATTAAAGGCGTGGGCCACCACGCCTGGCATGTTGAAAATTTTTTAAAATATTCTATTTATTTTTTTTTATTTTGTGTGTATGAGTGTATTGCCTGCATGTATGTGAGTGCACCCATGTCGTACAATTTCGCAGAGGTCAGAAGAGGGCTTCGGATGCCCCTGGAACTGGAGTTAAAGACAGTTCATAGCCTCCATGTGGGTGCTGGGAATCAAACCCAGGTCCTCTGCAAGAGCAGTCAGTGAGCTTAACTGCTGAGCCACTCTCCAGCCCCAAAGACTTTTTTTAACAATTTATGCTCAAACCTCTAGAAAAGTATTGCCAAGATATATACCTGCTGGCACATATCTGTTTTCCCAGAGTTCTTGAGGCAGAAGCAGGAGAACTATTGCAAATTTGAAGTCAATTTCAAACCTCGTAGTGTGTTTCAGTTTGGCCTGAGCTATGTAGTTAAACATTCTCAAACAAAATCAAAAGCATACTCACACACACACACACACACACACACACACACACACACACACACCCCTACAGGAGTAACGACAAAACTCTGATAAATATAAAATTTTTTTCTAATCCAAATGTTTTATCCAACACATAGCAGTTTAAACAGGCTGAACTGCATTTGGAAACGCCTTTACATAATTTCATTTGGATTATTAATTTTACTTTGCCAACTAATGAATTGTGCTATTGTAAGAAGGGGAAGAAATCATATGAAAACCAAACAGCCAGGACTGTTTTATGTGTTTTGTACTAGCCTCTATACTGCTGCTGTAAAATTCCCACATAGTTTCTTCCTTGAACATATGCTCACTTTTCCTGTGGTTACTATGTAGGAAATGAGTTGTATACCTGTCCTTTTAGAACTTACAGTCAGGTGCTGGAGAGCTAGCACAGTAGTTAAGAACACCTCTGTTCTTGCAAAAGACCCAGGTTCAAATCCCAGCACCCACATGGCAGCTAACAACTGTCCATAATCCAGTTCCAGGGGATCCGACAGGCTCTTCCATCCTCCGTGGGCATTGCATGACTTGGGTTCACTTACCTACATGCAGGCAATACACACATACACATAATATAAAAATAATAATTAAAAATTTTTAAAAAGAACTTACAGAGTCAATAACTTGTATATATCCTGAGGCTAAAAATACCCCATGACTGCCCTTGTCAATAAAAGCAGTGATTTTGATTATTTTATCCCTATTAAGTTCAGTAAAGATGTAGTTGATATCTAACCCCAAAATAATCTTCATTATCATCTTTCTCTTTATTCCATCGTTATATAGTTAACACTGAGAGTTTACATAAATTGAAGTTAACACACAAAAAAAGAAAGAAGAAAGGAAAGGAGGGCAGGAGGGAGGGAGGGAGGGAGGGAGGGAGGGAGGGAGAAAGAGCTAATCAACTCAGGAAGAAAAGACATGAAGTACAGCAAAGAGATACTTCAACTTCTAGATGCTGTATGGATGACAGTCATGCATTGTCAGGGGATTTCAAAGCGGAGAGTGGGGAGGGGATGCCACAGTTGCTTGGGGAAACCATAAAGGAGACTGAGAGGCAAAGATTTTGACATCCAAGGGAATGACAGAAGCAGTGGCTCTGACTGCCACCTGCTCTCTAATCCACTGGAAAAGGGACCCTAATTACAACATGGAAACACTTGGTTTAAAACTGAAAGTACGAGGTCTGAGAGATGGTTCAGTGGTTAATCAGTGGGTAAGAGCACTAACTGCTCTTGCAGAGGACCTGGGTTCAATTCCCAGCACCAACATGATGACTAACAACCATTCAAAACTCTAGTTCCAGGGAATCTGGTACCTTCTTCTGACCTCTGCAGGCACTGCACAACATGGGTGCACTTACACACATTTAGGCAATGCACTCATAGACATAAAAGTAATAACTAAAATATTTTTAAAAAAATAATTAGGTCTAGCTCTCTCCAGGATAAGTTGATTGCACCCTCCACCCCTTAATGCCTCCAGCCACATTCACCCTCCCATCTCCCCTTTCTCCTGTCTCTCCTCCTAGCCTGGGTCTTGTCCCATTCCTTGTCTTGGCAACCCAGACACCAGGGAACCACCACTGCTTCCTGATCCTTTGCATCTAGACCAAACCAGTTCCTTCTCGAGTCCCCAGGAGCCCCTGGGCCTGGCCCCACACTCACCTCCCTCTGCTTCCCTGGGCCTGGACTACCTGAAGGCCTCTCACTGACACACAGGCCTCTCTCCAGGGTAAGTCAATTCCTCCTTCTGCCCCTTGATTCCCCCAGCCTCATTCACCCCCCCATCTTCCCCGCAGGTCTCTCCTCCTAACCTGGGTCCTGTCCCATTCTTTGTCTTGGCCCCCAGGCACCAGGGAACCACCACAGCTTCCTGATCCTTTGCATCCAGACCAACCCAGTTCCTTCTGGGGTCCCCAGGAGCCCTCTGGGCCTGGCCCCACCCTCATCTCCCTTTGCTTTCCTGGTCAACACAACCCACCAGCCTCTTTCCTGGACACAGGGGCTGACCTTTCCTCTTCCTGATCATTTGCATTCAGACCAACCCAGTTCCTCAGTGCAGTCCCCAGGAGTCCTTGGGGCCTCTTCCCACCCCCATTTCCCTTTGCATCTCAGGGTGGCACGGCCACCAGCTGCCCAAGACCAGCATCTTTCCTGGGCCCTACTCCCAGGCCAGTTCAACCCCAAATTCCTGAGGCCAAAATCTTTCCTGGAGGGATCCAGACCTTAGGAGAAAGCCTGAGAGCATCTGATCCTCATCTGACTTGGGCCTCTGTGGGAATTCTTGAAGACAAAAGCAATCTGGCCACTCCAATATAAATCAACAGAGAGAACCAGAAGCTTAGAAGAATCAGCTTTTCATGCCCCAAAAGTAAACCATAAAGGCACATAAAGTTTACAAAAGAAGCAGACCTAAACTTGAAGGCTTGAGTCTCACACAAAAATCAGAAACTACAGAAGAAATTCACATGTCAAAAACACAGAGAAAAAAATAGTAATATGAAAAACCAAAAGAACATATCCCCACCAAATATAAATAGTTCTCTAGAGGAGTACAATGAGAACCTCCTAGAGATAATGCAGAACAT
>NW_008350126.1:735625-737327 GCF_000622305.1 Nannospalax galili | reverse complement strand
CTGAAAGAAGATATGGGTAAACTTCTGAATGAATTCAGAAAAGAGTTAGAAATATTGAAGAATACTCAGGCTGAAATGAAGAAAGAAGTGAAACACTCAGTAAGCCAATTAGAAACAACAGGAGAAAGACTCACCAATAGGATGAATGAAATGGAAAACAGAATATCAAGACTGGAAGACAAAGTGAATGAACTAGACCACTCAAGCAAAGATTCTGAAAAAATTAAGAAATCACAAGAATGGAATATGCAGGAATTGAGTGATACCATAAAAAGACGAAACTTGTGAATCATAGGCATACAGGAAGGAGAAGAATCCCAAGATAATGGCATGGACCAGATCTTCAACAGAATTGTGGAAAAAAATTTCCCAAAGTAAAGAAAGATATGTCCATACAAATACAAGAAGCATATAGAACACCAAACAGACAGGGCCAGAAAAGAAACTCGCCACAGCACATCATAATAAAAACACTAAAAATACAAAACAAAGAGACAATACTGAAAGCTGCAAAAGAGAAACAAGTAACATATAAAGGAAAACCCATTAGGATTACAGCTGATTTTTTTTTTTGGTCTTTTTCAGACAGGGTCTCCCTGTAGCCCCAGATGTCCTGGAACTCAACATGTAGACCAGGCTGGCCTTGACCTCTGCCTCCCCAGTGTTGGGATTAAAGGCATGCACCACCATGCCTGGCACTTACAGCTGACTTTTCAGTGCAAACTGTGAAAGCCAGAAGAGCCTGGATGAAAGTATTCACAGATTTAAATGACCACAGATGCCAACCCAGATTACTATACCCAGCCAAAATGTCTATAATAGTCAAAGGGGAAAGAAAAAAACTTCCATGTGGAATTCATGTCCACAAAACCAGCCCTTCAGAGAGTTCTGGAAGCAATACAAAGAGCTGAAGAAAGGAATGACTATACTCAAGGGGGGACGGAAAAAAATTCAATGAAGGTATAACTGTGGAAAAGTACAGCTATAATCAAGAATGCAAACAGAAATAAAAATGAAAGGATTCAATACTCATCTTTCATTAATAACTTTAAATATTAACAGACTGAATTCCCCAGACAAAAGGCACAGACAAGGTGAATGGATTAAGAAACAAAACCCATCTTTTTGTTGTCTGCAAGAAACTCAACTCACTTTCAAAGGCAGATGCTATCTTAAAGTGAAAGGATGGAAAAAATATACCAAGCAAATGATACTAAGAAAAAAGCAGGCGTTCTAATTCTAATATATGACAAAATAGACTTTAAAACTAGTCAGAAGAGATAAAAAGGGCCACTTCATTCTGATCAAAGGAACAATAAATCAAGGCAATACTACAATCATGAACATATATTCACCAAACTCTGGTGCACCCAACTTCATAAAAACAATAATACAGGACTTTTAAGACCCAGATTAGTCCCAAATCATTAATAGTAAGGGACTTCAATACCCCACTGTCTCCATTAGATAGGTCAACAGGGCACTGAGTTAACAGAGAGACATCTGAATTAAACAATACCATATATCAAATGGATTTATCAGACATCTACCAAGTATTCCATCCAAGCCCCAAAGGACGTACTTTCTACTCAGCACCCCGTGGAACCTTCTTCAAAATCGACCATATACTGGGGTACAAGACAAACCTCAACAAATACAAAAAGACTGAAATAATTCCATGCATTCTATCAGACCACAATGC
>NW_008350126.1:731276-735541 GCF_000622305.1 Nannospalax galili | reverse complement strand
AACAAAGCTCAGCAAATACAAAAAGATTGAAATAATTCCATGTGTTCTATCAGACCACAATGCAATAAAGCTTACAGTCAACACCTGAAGAAGCCCTAATCACCACATGAACACGTGGAGATTAAACAACACACTCCTGACTTATGAATGGATTAAAAGAGAAATTAAGAAAGAAATAAAAGTATTCCTGGAATTAAATGAAAAGGACAATGCAACACGACAAAACCTCTGGGACACGCTGAAAGTGGTCCTTAGAGGGAAGTTTATAGCTCTAAATGCCTACCTCAAAAAACGGAATGAACACAAATAAATGACTTATCATTGCAACTCAAGACACTTGAAAAACAAGAGCAAATGCAACCCAAACCCAGAAGACAAGAAGAAATAAAAATCAGGGCAGAAATTAATTAAATCAAAACAAAGAAAACAATACAAAGAATCAATGAATCCAAGAGCTGGTTCTTTGAAAAGATAAACAAGATTGACAGACTGCTAGGCCAGTTAATGAAAAAAAAAAAAGAAAGAAAGAGCACCTCCAAATCAAAAAAATCAGAGATGAAAGGGGAAACATCACAACAGACACCAGAAAGATACAGAACATTATAAGGGAGTACTTCAAAAACCTATATGCTACTAAATTTGAAAACATCAAAGAAATGGACAGATATCTGAAGGCATGGGAACCACCAAAACTAAACAAAGAAGAGTTTAATAGCTTAAACAGACCCATAACACAAAAAGAAATTGAAGCAGTAATACAAAACCTCCCAACTAAAAAGAGCCCAGGACCAGATGGATTTACAGCAGAATTCTATCAGACATTTAAAGAAGATTGACATCCAATACTACTTAATTCATTCAATAAGATAGAAATGGAGGAAGAAATTCCAAATTCCTTCTATGAAGCCAGCATCACTCTAATACAAAGCCAGGTAAAGATACAACCAAAAAAGAAAACTATAGACCCATATCATTAATGTACATAGATGCAAAAATTCTCAACAAGATACTTGCAAACCACACACACATACACACACACACACACACACACACACACATATCAAGAAGATCATCCACCATGATAAAGTTGGCTTTATCCCAGAAATGCAGGGATGGTTCAATATACGTAAGTCAATATATGTCATAAATCATATAAATGGGTTCAAAGACAAGAACCACATGGTCATCTCAATAGATGCAGAGAAGGCCTTTGACAAAATTCAACATGCATTTATGTTCAAAGTCCTAGAGGGAATTGGACTGGAGGGAACATACCTCAACATAATTAAAGTCATATATAACAAACCCACAGCCAACATCATGCCGAAATGGAGAAAAACTGGAAGCATTCCCATTGAAATCAGGAACCAGACAAGGCTGTCCACTATCTCCACTTCTCTTTAACATAGTGCTTGAAACTCTTGCAAGAGCAATAAGATAAGAGCAGGAAATTAAAGGACTAATAATTGGAAAAGAGATTAAATTATCCCTTTTTGAGAAGATATATTATATCTAAGAGATGCCAAAAATTCCACCAGAAAACTCCTAGAAATTATTAACACGTTCAGTAAAGTGGCAGGTTACAAAATTAACCTACAAAAGTCTGTAGCCTTTCTATATACCAATAACAAGCAATCAGAGAAAGAGCACAGGGAAACACTCCCCTTCACAATAGCTGCAAAAAAAAAATAATAAAATACCTCAGAATAAAGCTGACCAAAGACATTAAAGAGCTCTACAATGAAATTTTTTAATTGTTAAAGAGATTGATGAAGACATCAGAAGATGGAAGGACCTCCCATGCTCAGGGATGGGAAGAATTAATATTGTGAAAATGACCATCCTACCAAAAGCCATTTATAGATTCAATGCAATGCCAATCAAAATCCCCATGACATTTTTCACAGAATTAGAAAAAAACATAAACATCCTAAGACCTTGGATAGCCAAAGCAACCCTGAGCACTAAGAGCAATGCCGGGGACATTACTATACCATATTTTAAGCCATATTACAGAGCTATAGTCATAAAAACAACATGCTACTGGCACAAAAATAGACCCATAGATCAATGGAACAAAATTGAAGACCCAAATATGAGTAAATGCAATTTCAGCCACCTGATATTTGACAAAGGGGCCAAGAATATTCACTGGAGGAAAGACAGCATGTTCAGCAAATGGTGCTGGCAAAACTGGATCTCCACCTATAGAAGAATGAAAGTAAACCGAGACTGGGACCAAGAGATCAGGTCAGAGACTGGGACCAGGAGATCAGGTCAGAGACTGGGACCAAGAGATCAGGTCAGAGACTGGGACCAGGAGATCAGGTCAGAGACTGGGACCAAGAGATCAGGTCAGAGACTGGGACCAGGAGATCAGGTCAGAGACTGGGACCAAGAGATCAGGTCAGAGACTGGGACCAGGAGATCAGGTCAGAGACTGGGACCAAGAGATCAGGTCAGAGACTGGGACCAGGAGATCAGGTCAGAGACGGGGTCCCGGATATTGGGTCTCAGAAAGCTGGATCAGGAGAGCGCTGGACAGCAAGGAGCAGAGATACAATAAAGCAGTAAACACAGACTAAGCCGTGTCTTGAGTCCTGTGTCTTACTACCGGCGACCTGATCTCACCGGAGAGCAGCACTCTCCGTTACCGACCCACGGATATCCTAGCTTTCGCCGCCTCCGTGTTTCTTCCCTGTGGAGTTCACTGGCCAGGAACTCCGCAATCCTGAGGAAGGGCACAAGGGTGTAATAGGGGCGGGATCTCGACTAGATAATACCCTAGTAGCAGAAGAAGCTCTCCGCTCCAGAGAAGTGTGTAGCTATCAGCTACAGCCAGCATCAGAGATGTCTGCGCACCTGCCGTCTCCAGAGAGGCGCGTCCAGCCAGGCCCGCCAGCGGCTAGCCAGCGGGACCAGAACCATGGCAGGAGAGTACATGCACACCTGACCCTGGGCCACATCCAGAGTGAGTGCGCCCGGGAGCCCAGGCGCGCTCCCCACATCGCTTGCGGCCAGACTCACGCCGGGACTAGCCAGGTGTGGCGGAGACCCCAGGGTGCCTGCACACACCACACCGGGGGTCCAGCGACCCGCCCCATATCTGGTGCCAGAACGTGGAGCTTGGCTTCTCAACCTCATGGACAACGTGGGAGCTTAGCCTCTGAACTTCGTGCCAGCTCGGAGCTGGTGCCCACAGAAACGCCAGGAATCCGTGAGTACCCTTCCCACTCAGGAAGGTAGTTTAATCTCTTTCTCTCTTCTAAAAACTTCCTCCTTTCTCTTTTCCGGTCTGGAAGTCCTCGCGAGAGACCGCTAGGGCCAGAGAAACAACTGACGCCTTCTGGCCAGGGCTACCCCCTGGTGTTGGCTGAAGGTCTCTCTGAACCCCCTAGGAGGACTCCGACTGCCTATTCAGGTGTGGATGAAAAGGCCTCTGTCTAGACATATTTTTAATATCAAAAAACACTGGTGACGCATCGGCCAAGTAAGAACCATTAGGGTTGGCCGCCAGCCCCCTCAAATATGCAGTAAGGTCTTGTGACTGGGAGCCACTGCGATCCCCTGAAATTTTTATTTCAGGAACGTCGCTTTGGAAACTGTCACTTCCTCACTTTTCTATCTAAACACTGTTTAGACATGACCATCTTTATTGCAGAGAGGGCAGGTGACACGACCATGTGCACGACTAAGAGGGCAGGTGACAGGACCATGTGCATGACTAAGAGGGCAGGTGACAGGACCATGTGCATGACTAAGAGGGCAGGTGACAGGACCATGTGCATGACTAAGAGGGCAGGTGACAGGACCATGTGCATGACTAAGAGGGCAGGTGACAGGACCATGTGCATGACTAAGAGGGCAGGTGACAGGACCATGTGCATGACTAAGAGGGCAGGTGACAGGACCATGTGCATGACTAAGAGGGCAGGTGACAGGACCATGTGCATGACTAAGAGGGCAGGTGACAGGACCATGTGCATGACTAAGAGGGCAGGTGACAGGACCATGTGCACGTCATAGAGGGCAGGTTACATGACCATGTGCATGACTAAAAGGGCAGGTGAAACGACAAAGTGCACGTCATAGAGGGCAGGTTACACAACCATGCGCATGACTAAGAGGGCAGGTGACACGACCATGTGCATGTCAGGGAGGGCAGGTGACCCGACCAATTGTACTTCAGAGGGGGCGGGTGACACGAACATCTGCACGTCAGAGAGGGCAGGAGACACGACCATGTGCATGTCAGAGCGGGCAGG
>NW_008350126.1:729366-730185 GCF_000622305.1 Nannospalax galili | reverse complement strand
AAGAGGTTACGCTTGCATGATTACAATGTGATACAAAAAGTTTCTTAGGCAGTTCCATGAGAAATGAGGGAGTCTCTCGAGTGGTAAGTGCCCGAGCTAGAATAACATGTTTTCATGAGGCTTTCAAGTATAGTCATCTGGTTAATCTCAAACCAGGCCAGCCTTGATGTCTGAAAAACAGCTTTGCCAGGAATCAGGTCTTGCTATTTCCTGGCGTAGGGGCCTATGGCTCCCGACACAAAATAACTCAGCTGCCACTAGACCCCCTAAAACCCTCTGTCCTCGCTGTAAAAGAGGTTATCACTGGAAAAAAGATTGTAGATCTAAAAATGACAAGGATGGCAAGCCTTGCCGCCTTTAAACTTCCTCAGGGGCAGCCCTCAGCCCCGCTAACAAGAGGGAAGCCACAAACATTGGGGGGCCAATGTAATTTTTTAAATTATTTATCTATTAACCACATACTTAGAAGAAGCATTTCATTACAACAGCATTCACATATTCAATAACAATTTCCTGAACTAAGATGCATCTCTTTCAAAATTGTCTGTAAATTTTTAGGTTTACATTTGAATTATTACAGTTATGCACTATCGTACTCAATATAAGCCCTATAGGACATAAAATTAAATGAGGTTTTAACCTTTAAAAAAGATCTCCATTTCATTATTAAAATACACAGTTTCATACAGAAAAATTCATTTTTAATGCAATTGACATTAAGATGTTTGTACACGTGTTTCTAATCTCTATATATCTGATTATTACTAGTCACACTCAGTTACTTTCTGAGCTCCTTGGCATCTGAACCTGGATATAAAA
>NW_008350126.1:718835-729290 GCF_000622305.1 Nannospalax galili | reverse complement strand
TAAAAAAATTTTAATAACTACATGATTAGAAGAAGCATTTTACTACAGCTTTAACATATTCAGTAACACGCTCCAGAGCACGAGTACATCTCTTTCACAAGTGGGTGCAAGTTTCTAGGTTCACAGTTGAGTTAACAGAGTTATACAATATTGAACTCAGTATAAGCCCTGTAAGACATAAAATTGAATGAGTTTTTTAACCTTTAAAAAAAGATCTCATTTCATTTTAGAATATACTGTTCCTTGCAGAAAGATTCATTGTTTTTGATACTAACACTGAGATGTTGGCACATGCATCTCTAATCTGTATGTATCTGATTATTACTAGTCATAATCAGTTGCACTTGGATCCTTGGCGCATGTGTATGTCTACAAAGTCATCGGGTAGATTTCAGTGATAATGTTTATCACCTCTACTAATTTGCATGATGCAAATTTCCATGATTCCTCCTCAAATATAATACATTTTTTAAAAATTTGTTGATTTTGTGTCTGTCACACAGAACATCCCAAACCACTTATTTGACTATACACCCACTTCCCAGATAGCACCCTCCCATAGCCTCCCTCCTCCCACTAGAGCCCTTATACTCTGATATCCCTGCTACTGTCTGCTGTGTCATTGGCACCCCCAGCCCTTCCCCACTACTTGCCCTTCTGGTGAATCTAAGCTTATCTAGAGGTCTTTGTTTTAGGAGGGTCAGCCATTCCTCATCTAGCAGTAATTAGTTGTCAATATTCCTTTAGATAAGATTGGGGTCTGCTGTTCATTTTCCCAGTTCTATGCTGGGTTACTATCTGGGAGTCCCTTTGGCCACCCTGGCCAACAACTCAAAAGAAGGTTTCACCTGTCTCACATTGTTGCTTGTTATGTAGCCTTTAGCTATGCATATGGACTCTTAAGAAATTATATTGGAGCCAATATAATTTTTAAGAGTCCATATGTGTCGGGCGTGGTGGCGCATGTCTTTATTCCTAGCACTTGGGAGGCAGAGGCAGGCAGATCTTTGTGAGTTTGAGGATAGCCAAGTCTACATCGTGAGTTCCAGGACAGCTGGGGCTACAGAGAGACCCTGTCTCAAAAAGACAAAAAAAAAAAAAGAGTCCATATGTATAGCTAAAGGCAGTAAATAGTAGCAGGGACATCAGAGTATAAGGGCTGTAGTGTGGGGAGGGAGGCTATGGGAGGGTGCCATCTGGGAAGTGGGTGTATAGTCGAATAAGATGGTTTGGGATGTTCTGTGTGATATATACACACAAAAAAAAAATCAACAAATTTAGAAAAATGTGTTATATTCGAGGAGGAAGCATAGAAATTTACATCATGTTAATTAGTAGAGGTGATAAACATTACCATTGAAATCTACCCGATGACTTTATAGACATACACAGGCGCCAGGATCCAGGTGCAACTGATTATGACTAGCAATAATCAGATACATACAGATTAGAGATGCATGCGCCAACATCTCAGTGTTAGTATAAAAAACAATGAGTCTTTCTGCAAGGAACAATATATTCCAATATGAAATGGAGATCTTTTTTAAGGTTAAAAACTCATTCAATTTTATGTCTTACAGAGCTTATACTGAGTTCAATATTGTATAACTGTATTAATTCAACTGTGAACCTAGAAACTTACAGCCACTTGTGAAAGAGATGTACTCTTGCTCTGGAGTGTGTTACTGAACATGTTAAAGCAGTAATGAAATGCTTCTTCTAATCATGTAGTTATTAAAAAATTTTTAAATAATAATTAGGTCTAGCCCTACTAGACAGAGTTTTCTCCTTACAAGATTTTTTTGATGGATGCTTCCTTCCATTGTCAGGGCTATATGAGGAGATCTAAAAGAACTGGGCAATATTACTGTGAGACAGCGAGTTCAGGCTCTTTGCTCCACCTTGACCACTATACACCATTGGGTTAGGGAATGGCTATCTGTGAGTTTGACCACAGATGCTCACCCCTTTAAACCAGGAGACAGGGAGGGGTGCATTTCAAATATGGAAAAGGAAAACCTATAAGAACCCATGGTTTTGTAAGTCACCCCCTCCCAAATGCCATATAAAATATGCAAAATCCAAATAGGATGCCTTATGTCAGTTTGTTAATCCATGTCAGGACTGGGAGACCCTAGAGTCCTCAGAGAGTGCATGCAAGTCCTCCAGGGAGAGAAAATGGAAAAATTTAGTGAAACAATTGGCACAGCCTGGCAGGAAAATGCAGGAAACAACAAACCATCAGGAAAAGCAAGGAGGCTAGCAGCTGCACTCACATGGGTCATACGATGGGTCATACAATATGTAACTAGAATGATGTGGGAGACACAGATGGACCCAAAGGGGAAAATCCCTGGGCCGCAGTCTTCCTGTAAATGTGGGAAAATAGCTCACTTGCTTGTATGTGAATATTCTTTAAAAGTCATAGAGAACCTAGAAAAAATTTTATGCCTGCAACCCAAGAGGGGAGCCCAGAGAGGGGGCATGGCCACTTTGCATAATAAAAGATTTTTCTGAAACAAGGCAGCCCCAGTCAAGGCTGAAAAGACTAAGAAATTACTGACAAATTCAATCTCAGCCTCAGAGCTTAAGAGAGAAGAAAAAATGGGAGATTTTTAACTTGTATAAAGCTAGGG
Source organism: Nannospalax galili (assembly GCF_000622305.1). Taxonomy (NCBI): domain Eukaryota; kingdom Metazoa; phylum Chordata; class Mammalia; order Rodentia; family Spalacidae; genus Nannospalax; species Nannospalax galili. Next base: position 726,654 of record NW_008350126.1, on the reverse strand, counting down.
GACCAGGAGTCAAAGGATCTAAGGAAAAAGACAGAAAGTAGAGAAAAGAAACAAGCTAGAAATAAAAGTAGCAAAAGCTGCCCCTCAGATTCAACCTTTGATACAAAAAGAGAAAAAAGTTAACAGTACTGTAGCTAGGAGAAAATACTCCACACTGGAGCTGTTGAAACTAGAAAAGACTTCCAAACAAGCAATCAAAGAGCCCCTCACCACGTGGCTTGTAAGGGTATCCAACATGGGAGCAAATAATATCAGTCTAAGTCCTTCAGAAGCTTCACAGCTGAGTTATATAACCACCCATCCATCCTTACAACATTGGCTGTGTAACCTAGGCCAATACAAGAGGGAGTAGTCCCTAATGGAATGACTTATGTAGGCATTAAAGATACATGGTCATCACCAATGGAGACTCCCATGATTAACAGGGGTTGGAGGACTACAAAAGAGGGACAGGCATTACTGAGAGAACTAGGTATGAGAAAAACAACATATAATGCCCAGTTCACTGGGCTAGATAGGGCTATGTTCACCAAAGATACAAAGGAAAGCGTAATTCAATGGGGACCTCAAGAATGGTATAGAGCTTTAATGGTTTTACTAAGTCCTTTAATGAGACAGGATCTTTGTAGAGTGAGGGAGGCTTTGGCAGATCTAAGTGACTCAAACAGCATGTAAAACGTATCTTTAGACTAATAGAGCAAACCACGAGAGATATAAAAAGGACCAGAGGAAATGGTCCGTTTGGGTTACTCAAAGACAAATGTGCAAGATTTATGTTGAGCCCACGTTCCTAAAGAAAAAATTGACAGAAAACCAAATTCAGAACTATGGAATTTGTGGAAGGCTTTAAAACCTGAAGAACAGTTTACAAAAGGCATTCAGAGGATAAAAACTGTCCCAAGAGTGGTTAAGAATCCCCAAAGATTAAATAAGGTACATTTCTCTCCTGAGAAAGGCTATGCTAGGGATGGAGGCAGTTTTTCTCACCAGGGCTTCCCCCAGCAGCCAGGTATGGTCAATAGAGAGGTGACAGATATGGATACAGCTAGGAGGCAGACCCAGGCCTGGCTGACTCAGGGAACCAACAGGTGCAGCAAGGACAAGAGACCCTCTGCCTCCTTACACAGGTACAGGGTCAGGCAACTTGAGCTAGCACCTACAAATGTATCAAGGGTAAGAAGATACAAAAAGACTCCATGTAAAATCCCCAAAATTCAGAATGACTCCAAAGAGATAACTAAAGATAGTAAAGAACTAACCAAATTAATGCCTCTTACCCATGCTATGGTACCTAACAGAGATCTATGAAGAAAATAATTAATACAAATGGATTAAACCTTTCCATGCTATGTTAGACCTTGTTTATGATTGGTTTAATATATGATGTTAACCTTTGAGTGTTTTACAGCTATGAAACCTATTTGAAAGATACCTGAAGAAACAAAGGTCCAGCTATACCTGTAAGATTATTGGGAATTTTATGGTTGGGTAAAATAAAAACAAAGGCTCCCAAAACTATACAACTGTTAAGAAAAACTACAGTACCAGGGGTGGGTTGCCTTCCTATGAACTGTTGGTCAGAGAGATCCTAGAGGTCCTCAAACTAACCAAGGCTATTGCCACTAATGTCGTTTGTACAATTTAAAGGTTGGTAAGGCCGTAGTGCTGAGGACACTACATGATGTGAGCACAGGAGGAGAAGAGACAAGAGCCAAGACTAAGCTAAAAACTCCATGCCACTGGGTGGATAGCTTTCATAGTGCCAGAAGGTGCTATGCAGACGGTTAGGGAAAAAGGTTCCCTATGATTCTGCTCAACAATGGACCTCATGTGCTGCACACTATGGGCATGCCAGGCAATGCCTGCTACTGCAATAATGGCTCTACTAACATTATGTACAACTGACAAATTTCTAACTGGATAAGGCCCATTCCTAGGGGTGGAACACATATCAGGTGTTGTAGACCCCCTGTGTCAGTGAAGGCTACAGGCCCCAGCAGGGACACCATTACAAGTATACTGTTTAATGACTATGATACACCTACTGGGATATCTTCTAGGCCCTTGTATTTACATTCATGTTTGTTTAGATGTGTCTACTTCCTTCCACTTGTCTTTAGAGTAGGGGAAATACCACTGAGATAGATCAACGGCCATGTCTTGAACACGAATGATGGGGAGGCCCAAGAGGGCAATAGCTCACCATGATACAAGAGAGATCACCCTGCATCTATCACCCCCTCCAAGGCTCAGGGACCTTCGCGGAAGAGGTGGCGGAAAGTTTGTAGGTGCCAGAGGAAGGGGTGGAGTGTAGCCCAAAGGCTCCTCAGAAAAGTTGGAGCTGATCCAGGGCAAGTGTGGGTGACACAGGGCACACTAGGAAAAAGGGGTGGAGCCGCTGCTGTATTGGACATGGGGGAATGCCGAGCAAGAGAAGATGGGAGTGGGAGATGGATGGAGTGTGCATTTCAAATATGGAAAATGAAAAGCCTATGAGAATCTGTGTTTTTGTAAGTCACCACCACCCAAATGTCATATAACTATGCAAAATCCAAATAGGATGCCTTATGTCGGTTTGTTAATCTACCTCAGGACTGGAGGACCCCAGAGTCCTCAGAGGGTGCATGCGGGTCCCCCAGAGAGAGAAATGGGAAAAAATTTAGTGAAACAGCCTCTTTGGAGGGGTCCATTCACTGTCATTTTATCCACCCTTACTGCAGTGAAGGTGGCCAAGGCAGGCCTCTGGATTCACCACACCAGAGTAGAAATGGCTTCTCATGACTGTGAGTGTACTCCTGAACCATCTACACCAGGCAAGCTGACTATCCAGAGGAATCAAACTGCCAACCTCAAAGACCCCAGAGGACTGCAGCCCTGCTTTAGTCACTCCAGAAGCTGACTAATCTATGCATGGCAGAAGCTTTAGGAATCAATCACCTAATGGGATGCACAAACTGTGTTCTGTGTCAGTCATCTTACTGTAATGCATTGTGACACCACCACCCCCTGCCCCCATCTGTATCCATTGCTACAATTCTCACCCTAGTTTTTGCCAAGTGGACCCATGGTGAAAGGTTTCAATAAACACTCCTTTACCTCCTTGGGGCAGGATGCTTAGTTACTATTTGTTGCTACTTTATCTGGTCCCTTTTTGTGGTTTCAGAACCCTCCTCCTGTGACCCATGCATTCACATAACTTGATCAGGGCTGGAATTAGTTACTTGGACCCTACTTTACTACACCCATTTCTCATGCCAGTGGAGGATCCAGGGAACCTGCCACACACAATAAGACCATCTATTCCATCATCCAACAAGAGGGCCATTACACTGTTTCAACCCTCAGAATTCCCTGAATGAGGAATGGTTAAAGGTCCAGAGCCACCCCTCCCCCCAGGCAAGGATCAAATGATTCAAAAGATACAACTTACTAACCTAGAATGGCCAGTGTCAATACTTTTTGACATGTGCCACCATAGTTGAGGGCTGGTCAATTCTTGTAGAACTATGTGGAGTGTTGGGAGCCTCTGTTATGCAAAGTGGAAGCCCCTTCACACCGGACAGCTCATGCAGCTCGGGACCATGTGCTGCGGGCTCCTTTCATAAGCAGGGTGTCTTCCTGGCATCTTTCCTGTCTCTCCTTTTGAAGTGTCCGCCACAAATGCCATAACATAAACATGGCCTTTGGCTCTGAAAGGTACCATGCCTTCCTGTAATTTCTCCAGGCAGACAACAGTCTAGCAGTGTGGCAGAAATCCACTTCCATATGTAAATAGGATGCCTCACAAAGCATCTAACAGCCAAAGCTTTTACCACTACCCCCATGGTATAAATGCCTTAGTCTTCTCTTCTTAATGGTCAGAGATTTGGGCTGCAGAGATTCGGGCTGCAGAGAATTGGGCTGCAGAGAATTGGGACACAGAGAGCTGGATTTCAGAGAATAAAGCTGTAACACAGACTAAGCCAAGTCTTGAGTCTTGTGTCACTACTCTCCGGGGGGCGCACTCCCTCGTGACCGACTCATGGACATTCTAGCTTTCGCTGTCCCCGTACTTCTTCCCGCGAGGCCCAAGTGGCCAGTGGACCTCGCATCCTGAGGAAGAGTACACGGGTGGATTAGGGACAGGATTCGGCAGAACAACACTTCTGCAGCAGAGAAGCTCCAGAGACACAGGACCCGAGCCGCTGGGAAAAGCCTGCAGGGCACCCACCGCCGTGGCCAGAGACGCCTGTGGCCAGACCCACCAGCGACTAGCCAGGTGTGGCGGGGGAATGCCATTCCCGGGAGTGCGCCCAGAGAGAGCGCGTCCACACCGGCGGGGGAGCCTGTGGATCCGCCGTGCCATTCGGGGAAATGCGCCCAGAGAGAGCAGCATGCCCCATAGTGGAGGACTATCCTGTGAGCAGGATTACAGTCTAATGATAAGTATATGTGTGAACAGTCCTCAACTCAGGTGGATGCACCCCCAATGTCTACTTACCATTCTTACTGAGGATGTATTTCATAGGCTACTTTGCAAGAAAAAGACAAAAACAGCACTCATTCAGAAGGGTGTTGCTGTATCAGATGGTCAATTAGGGACCTGTAACCCTGTTAATTTCACTATTCTCAACCTAAAAGAGTCCAGATAGAAGAAGGACTGGTAGGTTGGGATCTATATCCATCCATGGTCAGGACACAGACCCAGGAACTATATTATATTTCAGGAGAGTTTCAGTCACACACAAAGTCATGTCCAATCAAGGTTTTCATTCCTTTATAGGGAAGTAGAAAGAAGCCCCCTCCCTCCCTACTATAAGAATAAACCTGTTCCTAGACTTAGCACAAACTATAGCCCAGTCTCTGTGTATCTCTGCTTGCTATGTATGTGGAGGAACCAACACTGGGATCAATGGCCTTGGGAAACTACACAAGCTTTATCATGAGACAGGGTACCCCATCCTGCTACTTGGATTTGACTTTTTAAAACCTCAATTATTAGGAAAAACTGTCTTGTCCTAATGCGAAGGACAATACAACACCTCTGTTGGAATCCTAGAATGCTTGGACCAAAGATTCGGGCAAAGATTCTATAAAGGAACAACCAGAAAACCCAATGGTGGGGATTCCCAAGCCACTCTGAACCCCCAGATCCTTGCCCCTTCTCCAACTTCTCATCTCTGAAAGACCTGGAATGATGTCAATGAGGACATCAGATGGCGAGTCCCACTGGACTACACTAGATATGTGGGAAGACAGCCTATACTGTACTTCCCACAAACTGCTTAGGATCTTGTATGTTGGGATCTAGCTCTCCATCCTACTTCCACTTGCCAGAACAGGACACTGGGAGTTCGAGTGTACAAGGACTAGGAAACCCAAAGAAAACAGCACCTTATAAATTGGCAGCTGGCAGGGTTGGAGAGATGCCTCAGTGGTTAAGAGCACTAGCTGTTCATGCAGAGGACCCAGATTTTATTCCCAGCACCCATATAGCAGCTAAAAACCATCTTTAACTCCAGTTCCAGGGGCACCTGATGCCCTCTTCTGACCTTATGGACACTGAACAACACAGGTGTGTACTTACATACATGCAGCAATACAGTCATACACAGAAGATGAAAATTATAAATATTATAAAAAAAACAAACTGGTGGCCAGGCATGGTATTGCATGCCTTTAGTCCCAGCACTTGGGAGGCAGAGGCAGGCAGATCTCTGTAAGTTCAAGGCCAGCCTGGTCTACATAGTGAGTTCCAGGCCAGCTGGGGCTACAGGGAGACTCTGTCTCAAAAAAAAAAAAAAAAGGCAACTGGGAAGATGACTACTGGCCCCCTGAGCATTTAGTCCAGCCACCTGAGCATAGGATGGATCCTACTGGGTACCATACTCCCATCTATACATTAAACTATCATTAGGATACAGGCAGCAGTAGAAATAACTAATGAAACTGCAAAATCCCTTTATATACCAGCCAAGCAGCAGACCAAAATGAACAAACTGAGTCTTCAATTACTTGTTTCTGAGGGAGGAGCTTGTAGAAAATTGAACCTGAGCAACTGCAACTTACAAATGTATGGAGAATAGACCACAGATGAAATCACAGACTGAATGAAAAGAACCACTCATGCCAATCCAGACCTAGAAGGCTGGAACCCCAGAGAATCACCTGGGGGATGGCTTTCAACTTTCAGGAAATTCAAAACCCTCCCAAGTGTTATACTGTTGGGGAACCCTACTGTTAGGGTTGCAGTTTCTCCATGTCCGGATAGCCTAAGGGGCTCGGCGTTTGATGGAGAGACTCCCCTTTTCAGCAGGGGGCCTCCTGCTCTTCCTGGCTCACCTTGAAGTGGCGGCCATAGATGCCTTACCTGAAACATGACCTCTGGTATAGAAACTACCAGGTTTTTTCTATATGATAATCAGGCATTGTCTGACAGCCTGATTGATAGAAGCCCACCACCACATGTAAATAAAGCATACTACAGAGCACCTATCAGCTGAGGCTTTTGCTACTGCCTCCACACTATAAATCTTCTAGTTTTCCCCCTAATAAATCGGAGCTGTATCACTGAATCTGACTGGGCTGTTTTCGCTGTGTCTGGAGCTGAGTTGTGTTTCACTGCACCTGGGACCAGCCTGTGATCAGTCTTCCCGGAGGAGTTCCGTCAACACCCACTCGCCCGATTCCCCGTTCGCCTTTCCTGCACTTCCCTGCCCTGGTGGTTCGGTGGCCAACGACCCACGAGCCGAGGGGGAGCCCCCCGCAGCTAGCCTGAGCCCCCCGCAGCTTGGCGCAGCCCACCCGGCAGCCTGCAGCCCCCTGCAGAGCCTACATTCACCAACGCCACGGCAGACGCCCAGCAGCTTGCAGCCCTCTGCAGAGCCCCGCCCGCACTCCCTGGCAGCGGCGGAGGAAGAGAGAGCCAGAGACCCGCCCCACCCAGCATTATACTTTTTATTTGGGGGACTTGCCTGATTGTGTCCTTCCTGGTTCCTCCCCTGGTCATAGTGTCTGTCTCCAGCCTCATTGAGGCCACAATCAAAAGAAAGATGCTCTCACACATAATGATATTATAGAAGTATAAACCCCTAAACCAAGATGATGCTCTTTGTCTCTGAGAGGGCCTGAGCCTTAAGGGAGGTGGGGGATGTGGTGAGAGCCTTCCTAGAACAAAGAAAAGGCAACATGTCATAGTGTCTATGTGCACATGAGTAACCCTGTCACAATGCTAGAGCATAAAATACCCAATCAGAATATACATCTCCATACAGGGAAGACAAAGGGATAAAATGTAAATGGGAGGGGCTGGAGAGATGATTAAGCAGTTAAGAGCACTGGCTTTTACAGAAGACCCAGGTTCAAATCCCAGCACCCACATGGCAGCTTAACAACCACCCATAACTCCAATTCCAGGGGATTCGACACCCTCTTCTGCCCTCCATGGACACTGCACAACATGGGTGCATTTACACATATGTAGGCATAACACTATACACATAAAAATTTTTTTTTAATGTAAAGGGGAATAGAAAGTATATAAGGTGTTCTGGTCTCTTTTATTGCTGTGACAAAACTCTATGACCAATACTAACTTGGAGAGGAAAGGGTTTATTTTGTTTATACTTCCTGATCACAGTTCATCTTTGAGGGAAGGGCAAGCCAGGAACTTAAGCAGGGTGGGAACCTGGAGGCAGGAGCTGAAACCCAGACTGTAGGGGAAGGCTACTTACTGCTTTGCTACTCTGACCTGTGCTCAACTACCGCTCTTACACAGTCCTCGCCCATCTGCCCAAGGATGACACCACCCAAGTGGGCTGGGCCCTCTCATGTCTACACA
>NW_008350126.1:663574-718811 GCF_000622305.1 Nannospalax galili | reverse complement strand
TGGGTGCTGGGAATCAAACCTGGGTCCTCTGCAAGAGCAGTCAGTGCTCTTAACCGCTGAGCCAACTCTCCAGCCCCTCAACCTGCTTTCTTATACAACATGGGCCCACCTGCCCAGGGGTGGCACCACCCACAGTGGACTGGGCCCTCCCACATCACTCAGTAATCAAGATGATGCCCCACAAACAAGGCCACAGGCCAGTCCAATAGGGGAAATTCACCATTTGAGGCTCCCTCTACCTAGGTGTGTCAAGTTGACAACTGAAGCTGTCCAGTACATAAGGCAATGCCCTGCTTCATTCGGGTCTAAGTCTTTGGATGTCAAAACATTGAGCTAGTGTTGGCAAGTAAATGCTGCTTCCAGCTGAAAGCCTATGTCCTATCTCTCTGAGTGTCCACCAACAATGCAAGTGACCTGCTACTAAGCTATATCTTCAACTTGGTTTTTTTTTTTTCCTTTTAACTTTTCTGACTGCAAAGTTTTGGATAAAATCATTGATGCTGACCTTCTTTTCTTTGGAGGCCTGTGCCTATCTTGCCAGTGAGGTGAGGTGATCTCTCAAGGACTGAGTTAGTGCCCTAGGCAAGGTTTGAAAGCCAACTAGAAGCTTCCCTAGTATCTAGATGGTGGAGGAGTCTCAGTCAGAGGCCCTGGTTGGTCTGTGGGTGAGCTGGTGCTGCATATCTTCAGACTCCAGTCTCTTCATGGAGGTACTTAGAATCCAAAAGGGACTTTCAAGATATAATTTAAAAAAACAAAAAGCAAACCACCAAAACCCATTTTGTTTAATATGGGGTTTTTGCTGTTGTCTAGAACAGTCTTAAACTCCTGGGCTCAAGTGACCCTCCTGCCTCAGCTTCCCTGCTGATGGGACTACAGGTATGCACCCCTGTACGAGCTTAAGAAATATTTTTTAGGGGCTGAGAGATGGCTCAGCAGTTAAGAGCACTGGCTGCTCTTGCAAGAGGACCTGGGTTCAAGTGTGTCTTTGAATATCCTCCTTCCTTCTAGACAAGTGGTTACATTAAGACCCTTTAGCCAGGCACAGTGGCACATGCACTCTAGAGGCAGAGGCAGGAGGATTTCTGAGTTCCAGGCTAACCTGCTCTACATAGTGAGTTTCAAGCCAGCTGGGACTACTAGGAGACCCTGTATAAAAAAAACCAACAACAAAAGGGTTGGGGTGGAGAGCTGGCTCAGCAGTTAAAAGCACTAGCTGCTCTTGCAGAGGAGCCAGGTTCAGTTCCCACAAGACAGCTAATAATCTTCCGTAGCGCCAGTTCCAAGGGATCTGACACTCTCTTCTGGCCTCCCCTGGCATAGCACAACACAGGTGCACTTACACAGGTGCACTTACATGCAGACAAAACACTCAGACACATACATTTTTTTAAATATTTATTATTTATATATTTTATCATTATTTCTATATTATTATTATGTATATGAGTGTATTGCCTGTATGAGTATATGTAAGTGCTCCTGTTTCCTGCAATACCAAAGGAAGTCAAAAGAGGGTGTCGGATTCCCCTGGAACTGGAGCTATGAAGGGTTTTTAGCTGTCATGTAGGTTCTGGGACCCAAACCTGGGTCCTCTGCAAGAGTAGCCAGTGCTCTTAACCTCTGAGCCATCTCTCCAGTCCCCCAATTTCACCTGCCTCTCTCATGCTGAGATTAACTCAGCTCTTTACTTTATTTATTTATTTATTTATTTATTTATTTATTTATTTATTTATTATTTTTGGTCTTTTGAGACAGGGTCTCCCTATAGCTCCAGCTGGCCTGGAACTCTCTATAGAGACCAGGCTGGCCTTGAACTCACAGAGATCCACCTGCCTCTGCCTCCCAAGTGCTGGGATTACAGGCATGTGCCACCACGCCCGGCAGATACAGAAATTCTTAAAAAAGAAACAGGGCTCAGCTCACCCTTAATCCCAGCACTTGGGAGACAGGGGCATGTAGATCTCTTGTGAATCTGAGGCCAGCCTGGTCTACATAGTGAGTTCCAGGTGAGCTGGGGCTACAGAAAAACCCTGTCTCAAAAAAAAAGACCGAAAAAGAAGAAACAGGGACTGGAGAGGTGGCTCACTGGTTACGAGCACTGACTGCTCTTGCAGAAGACCCGGGTTTGATTCCCAGTACATACCCCAGCAACTACATGGCAGCTAACAACCATCTGTAACTCTAGTTCCAGGGGATATGATGCCTTCTTCTGACCTCCAAGGGAACTGCATGACACGGGTGCATTTACATACATTCAGGCAAGAGACTTGTATTAGTTACTTTTCTGTTGCTGTGATAGAAACACTGACAAAGAAACTTATAGTAGAAAGAGTTTATTTGAGCTTACAGTTCTGGGGGAATTAAGTCCATCATGGCAGGGAGGCATGGTAGCTGGAGGTGGCTGGACCAGGAGCAACAGAAGTTAAGCTCTCACATCTTCAAGCAGGCACAGGAAGCAAGAGAACAGAGAACAGGAGATCTGGCAAGGCTTAAGAACTCTCTCAGCCTGCCTCCAGTGATGTGCTTCCTCCAGCATAGCCACACCTTTAAGACCTCCCAAAACAGCACCACCAGCTGTGGACAAAATGTCCAAATACTTGGAGCCTATGGGGGACATTTTCATTCAAACCACCACAACACTCATACACATAAAATAAAAATAATAAAATACTGAAGCAGCAGCAGCAAGAGGCTGAAGATGGCTCAGCAGTTAAGAACACTGGCTGCTTTTGCAGAGGACCAGGGTTTGGCTCCCAGCACACACAAGGCAGCTAATAATCGTCTGTAACTCCAGTTCCAGAAGATCCGAAGCCCTCTCCTGGCCTCTATATGCATGTGGTTCATTTATATACATATATGCAAACATTCATATACATAAAATAAATCCAAAAACTTTAAAAGACTAGCCAGGCATGGTGGTGGTACATGCATTTAGTCCCAGCACTCGGAAGGCAGAGGCAGGCAGATCCAGGCCAGCCTGGTCTATATATCGAGTTGCAGGTCAGCTGGGGCTACTGGGAGACTCTGTCTCACAAAAAAAAAAAAAAAAAAACCCACGAAGAAGAAACAAAAAGTCACGATAGCAAGGCAACAGCATGGGTATATGGCCAAGAGGGGACAGAGGCTGGGGTACAGAGGAACTGGAAAGCTAAGGAGGTACAGTGTGGTGTGAGACACTGTATAGAGAAACGACCACGACCTGGAAACTGGGAGCTCCAGGCCCATTTCCTCCCACTATACCTCAGCCATTTTTCCTGTTTCTCGTTCTGATGCTGTACTTGGAAGTCCTGCAGTCTCTGGGAGTGGCTAAACATTCTGATTCCTGGCCCCACATGCTTCACCACCATGGACATCGAGGCCTTGGTCTCCAGATGGCAACCAAAGGAAGGTTAGAGACTGCTTCGACTCAGGAGTGGCTCTGGTCCTTTCTCTGCCATGGCGTGTGATCCCCATAAATAGCTTCAATTTTCCTCCTTGAGGTCCTGAGGGCGCCCCAGGAGACAGCTTGGGACTTGAATGTACCGTATACTACAGTGCGACCTTGGGCAACTATCTCTGGGTCTCGGGATCTTCGGCGAAGCACTGTGAGTAAAGGCCGTGCTGTCCCCGCACAGCACCCTCAGGACCCGCAGAAGCGCACAGCCCCGCGCCTCGCACGCGGGACACCGGGAGCCGCAGGTCTGCCCAGACCCACCAGACCCAAGCACTGCAGGGGCGCAGGCTGAGGGGCGCGCACGGCGGTGCATTGTGGGGCTTGTAGTCCGGCGGGGCTGGACGGGTGGGCGCGGCGCGGGCACCATCTTCCGCGGCGGGCTGTTCAGCCTCGCGCCCGCCCCCGCGTCCCTCCCTAACCCGATGGCGCCGCGACCGCTGGGCCCGTTGGTGCTGGCCCTGGGCGGCGCCGCGGCCGTTCTGGGCTCGGTGCTCTTCATCCTCTGGAAAGCCTACTTCGGCCGCGGTCGGGAGCGGCGCTGGGACCGAGGCGAGGCCTGGTGGGGCGCGGAGCCTGCCCGCCTCCCACAGTGGGACGAGTGGGAGGTGAGTGGGGAGTCGCAGAGCGCTGGAGCGGGTATGAAAGCGCCGGGACCAGGGGTGGACGCGCGAGAGCCTAGACGCCAGCGTTCTGGCTCTTGAGCCCCGAAGGCGCGGCACCTGAGCGGGGCCTGTGGCGGCGCCCGGGGGATGCCGGGAAAAGCTCTCGATCCAGGTGTAGGTGTACCTCCAGTCCTAGGACTGACTTGGGGGTTACAGTCTGTGGAAGCCGAGCTTCCGCGAGGAGGAAGAATGTGCCCGAGGTCACTAGGCCTCGCAATTCAGGTCTGCTAGGCAGCTTCTGCCTTTCTACTCCAGACCACACCTGCCTGGGCGTGGTTGGGTGCCCTGGTGCCTTCTGTTGAACCTCGGGAGGAGGGCTGGAGGTGGGCGGTTGCAGCCTGAACTCTGTCCTGCAGCCCGAGGATGAGGAGGATGAACCGGCGCTGGAGGAGCTGGAGCAGCGCGAGGTGCTGGTGCTGGGGTTGGATGGCTCTGGGAAAAGCACGTTCCTGCGCGTGCTGTCTGGGAAGCCACCGCTGGAAGGCCACATCCCCACCTGGGGCTTCAATTCCGTGCGGCTCCCCACCAAGGATTTCGAGGTGGACCTGCTAGAGAGTGAGCAAGAGACCCCTTCTTCCCCCACCGTCACTGCTGGACCCAGGCCTAGATTCTTTGGAGGAAGGGACCCCAAAATGCACATCTAAAGCAAGACATTACCCTTTATGAAATCATTTCCACTCCTCTCCAGGGCACAAGAAAACAGTATATTCTGGCACTTGGAGTTCTTCCTGATTGGGTGTCTGTAAATCAGTCACCTGCCCTTTACCACTAATGAAGCTCACATGCCTTTATACTGAGGTACTAACATAACTAAGGCAGGCATTGCTAATAAAATCCCCCAGATCACTCCATAAAACTATAATCAGTTACAACTCTCACAGTCTATCCATGAAGAAACCCCATTCCCAGCAAGTTAAATCACTAAAGGTTCTAATGCAAAATGTCTGTCTCTAAACCCTTACCATTAAGCATCCTGCTACACTGCTTAGTTATGAAAGGTACTTGTTTCTTATCTCCTGTTGCATGCACTGTTGCCTCATCCTGGAATGCCCTTTCTTTGATAAAACTACTAGTCATTCTTCAAACTGTGGTTTATTATCTTTACTTATTTCATGAGGTTTTTTTTGAAACGGTCTTGTGTAGCAAAGGCTGGTTTCAGACTCACTTGTAATAAGCCTGGTCTTGAACTCCTGATCCTTCTCTCTCCACCTTCTGAGTGTTGGGATTATAAGCACACACCCTGGTGCTCAATATCAACTGCTGTTTGAACAAAGGATGACTTGCAGCATCCTTTGGCACTTTGCCTGACTCCCAGGCTAGGTTAAGAACTCTGGTCCCCCTTCTGCTGCAGTTTGTTATATCACCCTGTGCCCTGTTGAGGCCATGAGCACCTTAGGCACAGATCCGTCTCTGGCCCAAGATCTCAGACCTCAAATAGGTATCTGAGAGAGCTCACTGAGTGACCAGAGAGGGAACTGAGGAGTCTTTGCCCTCAGTCCAGGTTTCTTGGGATTTTGGAAAGGCGTGGGAGAATACGAAGACGGCAGCAGTACTTAGCCACCTCTATCCAGTCTCTGGGGAGGCCCATGGGTGGACTTCTTGCCAGCCACAAGACTCAAACCATGAAGACTGGGTGGATTTATTTAAATGCTAGGTGATGGAATCAGCTTTGCTGAGAGTCTAGTTTGTTGGCCTGAGTGGGCTCTTCTTACCTGACCTAGCCTCCTTAGCTAGGTCATAGCAAATACTGATATTCACCTAGGATTCTAACCTTCCAATCAAGCTTTTTCTGTCTCCTTCTCTTGTGCCAGGGATGTAGGTTAAGTGAGGATACTATCTGGCAGAAATAGTATCCCTTCTTGTCAGCCCTATGAGAAGGGGATAGATATTTTCATGTACCTTCATTAGAATCACACATCACACATCTGGGATTCAAACCCAGATCTCTGCCAGGCATGGTGGTTCATGCCTATAATCCCAACATTCAGGAGGCTGAGAGAGGAAGACTGCCAAACATTTGAGGCCAGCCTGGACTACAAAGGGAGTTCCAGGTTAACATGGGCAGCATAGAGACCTGTCTCATAAAAACACAAAACAGCTGGGCATGGTGGCACACATCTTTAATTCTAGCACTTGGGAGGCAGAGGCAGGTGGATCTCTGTGAGTTCAAGGCCAGCTTGGTCTACATATTGAGTTCCTGTCCAGCTGTGGCTACAGGGAGACCCTGTCTCAAAAAACAAAACAAAAACTACAAAATAAAATCCCAATCTGCACAATGAAGTCTTAGAGCCTTCCTCTCACACAACAGTCCCTTCACTATGCTCTCTTACAATGCCTGGCCTAGGGTCCCACCAAGAATTTGCCTTTTGGGGAAAATTGGTAAGGGAGCAAATTCTTTTCTAAAATCTTTATTATTTTTATTTTATGTGTATGAGTGTACTGCCTGCATGTAAGTATACTTGTATTGTGCAGTGCCTGAGGAGGTCAGAAGAGGGCATTGGATCCCTGGAACCGGAGTTACAGACTGTTGTTAGCTGCCATGTGGGTGCTGGGAACCAAACCCTGGTCCTCTGCAAGAGCAGCTAGTGCTCTTAACCACTGAGCCATCTCTCCAGCCCCCAGAGAGCAAATTCTTTATCCCCCACTACTGTATCCAGTTTATTAGCTGGTTCTGTCAACTGTATACTTGGATAGACTAACCCCCTCTCCCACCACCTTTTATTGCCTGCTCCAAGCCACTGTCATCTCTCCAGTCAGTACTACAACAGCCTCCTTACAAATCCTTCTGTTTCTGTCCTCAGTGACAGCCACAGGTATCTTTCAGAAAGCCACATCAAAGCCAGGTGCACGCCTTTAATCCCAGTACTCAGGAGGCAGAGGCAGGTGGTTTCTGAGTTTGAGGCCAGCCTGGTCTACATAGTGAGTTCCAGGACAGCTGGGGCTGTCAAAAAGATCAAAAAAAAAACAAAAAAAAAAAAAAACAAACAAACAAACAAACAAAAAACAGTTTAAAAAACCCAGAAACCCAAGTCGGGTCATGTCAGTTATTTAAAACCCTTAAGGGTGGCCTTCAGGGCTACTTCGCCTCTCCTTTCCCCTCCTTTCCTCTTGAGGTGTCTCAACCACATTGTTTTCTTCTTTCTCAAATACATGGAATTTGTTCTTCCCTCTGCCTGAGATGCTTTCTTTTGCTTCTCCCCATGGCTCACTCATCATCTATACTCAGCCCACATGCCAGCCTCCTTGAGGAGACAGTCCCAGACCACCAATCCAAGACCAACCACATCTCCAAAGCACTTTCCCTTATTCTGTTTTCTTTCTGAAATATGTTTACTTTATTGCTTGGTCCATTCTGATTAGGGAGGGAATTCTTTGAGAGTGGGACTCTAACCTGCTTATGCCTGTATCCCCAGCACCCAGATCAGTGCTTGGCACCTAGTAAGCACTCAGTAAATACTTGATGAGTGCCTGCTATGTGCCAAGGCATTGTGCTGAGGTTTTGGGGGGATCTAGGGTGGACAAATGTCAGAAGCAGAACCAGAAACTCTGGGATGCAGGGTAACCAAAGGGGACTGAGCAGAGGAACAAAAAGGAACAGGAAGGTAACCCCAGGTGCAGACACTATGTGGGTAATCTTGTGTCGTAGGATTGAGTGTAGTATTTCCAAAGGAAGAGAACGGGATGGCAAGAATGAATGGGGGAAACTGAATGGAGAATGGCTTTGCACTGACAGGCAAGGGATTGACTTTTCTAGACATTGGGACTCCTATTTTCTGATCAGGTACCACTGACCTAGCAACCCAGGAAAGATTACCAAAGACTACCATTTGTAGAGCCCTTGTGTGCCAGTCCTATGAAGGGAGCATTGGTACCTTTGGAGTCCACTGCCATCTCTTAGTTCAGTGAAAAGAGGCTGGTGCTTAAAGGTAGAGGCTTGTCTTAAGAGATCTGACTGGTGGGGTGTGATAGCGCATGCCCTTAATCCCAGCACTTGGGATGAGGGGCAGGTGGATGTCTGAGATCAAGGTCAGCCTGGTCTCCACAGCGAGTTCCAGGACAGTTGGGGCTACAGGAAGACCCTGTCTCAAAAAACAAAAACACAAACAAAAGAGATCTGACTGGCTATGGACTATGGTACTTTCTTTGTCCCTGGCTAGTGGAACCTGGAAGTGGGAATGGGACTATGGGATAGAGCCAGGCCCCAGGGAAGATCTGAGCTGGCTTGTGGACTCTCTTCAGTTGGTGGCAGCCAGAACCTGCGCTTCTACTGGAAGGAGTTTGTGAATGAGGTGGACGTGCTAGTGTTCATGGTGGACTCAGCTGACCGGCTGCGGTTGCCCTGGGCACGGCAGGAATTGCAAAAACTGTTGGACAAGGACCCTGACCTGCCTGTCGTCGTCGTGGCCAACAAGCAGGTGAGAGCTGTGGGAGGCAGTTTGAAGCCAGTTGGGCTTCTCACAAATGCCTGGGCAAGGGCAGGAAGCACATGCGTAGAGGGCTTAGCTGAGCTACCTCTACCCTTCTACCTATCCTTTTTCCCATCCTGACATGTGTTTTTCCCCTTTTCTTTCCTATCTTCTGTTACCCTCTCCAGCCTCCACAAAAAAAAAAAAAAAAAAAAAAAGGTCTGAGTTTTGGGGGCTGGAGAGATGGCTCAGTGGTTAAGAACACCGGCTGTTCTTGCAGGAGGCCGGGGTTTGAATCCCAGCACCCACATGGCAGCTAACAAGTGTCCGTAACTCCAGTTCCAAGGGATCTGACAGCCTCGTCTGCCTTCCTCGGGCATTGCATGACAAGGGTGCATTTACCTACATGCAGGCAATATACACATACACATAAAAACAATTTTTTTTTAATTTTTAAAAAAAGAAAAAAGATCTGGGTTTTTTGTTGTTGTTGTTGTTGTTGTTTTTTAAGATGGTCTCCCTGTAGCTCCAGCTGGCCTAGAACTCACTTTGTAAACCAGGCTAGCCTTAACCTCACAGAGATCTGCTTCTGCTGGTACTAAAGGTAGGTGCCTCCATGCCCAGTTCTAAAAGGTTCTTAGTGACACTATAATTCTCTGGGTCCCAGAAGGGTGCCTTGGGCCCAGGAGCCCTCAGAATCACAGACTACATATGACATCATCAACTCCACAGCAGACTGCTACAGTCCAGAGCTCTACAAGTTCCTTGGGGCTTGTCCCCAGTCCATCTCTTTGACCTCAGATTTACCCTGGGTATCCAGAGACAGTTAATTATTTGTAAATATGGTTACCATATATCCTGATCTACCTGGGACAGTCCTGTTCATTCCTGTTCTGGTTTAAGTATTAATGATGTCTTCTTAGACCCTTAGAAATACCCTGGTCTTGGACTCACAGAGATCGCCTGCCTCTGCCTCCCGAGTGCTGGGATTAAAGGTGTGTGCCACCACGCCCGGCTAAAGTATTTTTTTAAATATTATTTTATACGTATGAGTGTATTGCCTGCATGTATGTGAGTGCACCCATGTCGTGCAATGCTGTGGAGGTCAGAAGAGGGCTTCAGATTCCCCTGGAACTGGAGTTAAAGATGGCTTGTAGCCACCATATGGATGCTGGGAATCGAACCCAGGTCCTCTGTAAGAGCAGTCAATGCTCTTAACCACTGAGCCATCTCTCCAGCCCCTAAAGTATTATTTTTTTACCTGCAGGTGGCAACAACTAAGGTCCTAGCATTTATGAATTGCTCCAAGAATTATCTTAGACCAAGGATGAAATTAAAGGGCTCTGTTTCTGAGCACAGTGACAGATGGTATAGTGAAAAGAGGGTACTACAAAGGAGGCAAGAATGAAGGAGAGAACTGAGTTTATTCCAAGGGATCCAGAGGCAACCTCTGGGATATAGGGTCCTGCTTTTCCTAAGTAATAACTGAAATAATAGCTTTCAGGAACGGCAAGGGTGGCAGTATAGTGGGAACATTGTCTGACAGCTATGCTGCAACTGGCTTGTGTTCACCCCAGGACCTGAGCGGGGCCATGAGTATGGTAGAGCTGCAGCAGGAGCTGGGCCTACAGGCTGGTGACAATCAGAGGGAGGTTTTCCTCTTAGCAGCCAGCATTGCCCCTGCAGAATCTGACTTTGAGGAACCCGGCACCGTGCACATCTGGAAACTGCTCTTGGAGCTTCTCTCCTAAGCTGGAGCCACCTGATTGCCACCCAGCCATGGAAACCACAGTTCTGCTGCCTCCTGCTTCTTCATCACCAGCCTCAGCCTTGGGCAGGAGTCCTGTGGCAGCACTTCCCTTCTCCCCTGAAGAGCAAGGTCAAAAGAATGCAGAAGCCTTCCTGATGAGTCTGAAGCAGGGAGATGGTAAGGCAGAGGATGGGAAGAGAATCATGACGCCTTGTTAGGCTTGCCTTCCCTGCATAGTAAGATGCTCAGTAGGCTCAGACCTCCCCTCCCTGCAGGCCCTAGGGGTTGAAGAGCCAGTGTATCGCAAGTACTCCTAGAACCTCAGTCTCCCATCCCACACCATTCTCTTCTGTTGACTTCATGCATTTCCCATGTGGGCAGGTTCTGGGTGATAAGAGTAATTCTTGCTCCTACTCCTTTGTTACCTGTCCCATCCCCTGCTCTGCCTAACTTGTGGCCTTGTGCAGTGTCTGCCTTTCTGGTGATCATTTTTAAAGGGAGGTGATTTCCATGTTATTTTTAAATGCTAGGCTGGGATAAACCTGAAGATTCCAGCAAGGCGTTTTCTAACACTGCCCTGCTGATTAGGCCTGGCCTGTCAGCCTTTCTTGACAACAGAGTAAGTGCAGTTCACCAAACAGGGTGAAGTACAGGTTTTCCCCAAATCTGGAGACAAGCTGCTGCTCTTGTACAAACTCTGCCAATTCCCATGTTTACATAAGCCTGGAGAAGGAAGGAGTCCAGGTCCTGGAATAAGACTACAGCTGGGGGTCAGCCTCAGAACTACATTTTATTTATTTATTTTTTTATTTATCAAAGGAATAGGCCAAAGTTCTAGATTCTGTTTCAGGTGCTGTAAACAAAAACCCAGGAGATTATCATAGAAAATTTGAAGCTTTGAGAAAATTAGCTAGAATCATGAATGACAGTGCGATTAACTACAGGTGTCAATGGAGATACAGCTGTAATTTCCTTCCCTCCCGTCCTTCTGACCACAGTTGGAGACAAGTACTGCACAGTAACGCACTTGTACTTAGATTCTACCATGTGGCCCAGGACATAGGATGGCACTAGTAGAAGAGATGGCCTTAGGGACATCACTGAGCCTTCTGGGACCATTTTCCCTGGCAAAAGAAAAGAAACTGAAATTCTGAGATTCTCTCCAGTGCACATTCCAATTCAAGGCCAGTCTGTGTTGACACTAGTGCAAGCAAAGGAGCTTTCAGTCTGCCAGGGACCACTGTATAAGAGAACAGCCACAAATGGAGTGTTTTTCTTCAAATCCCATTGTTTGCTTTTATTTTAAGACACAGTCTTGCTATGTAGCTCTGGCTGGCCAGGAACTTGCTGTGTAAGCCAGGCTGGCCTGAAATTCATGGATATCCTCCTCCCCCTGCCTCCCAAATGCTGGGATTACAGGATGCATGAGCCATCATGACTGGCTTTCAGTTTGCCTTTTTTTTTTTCTAACATTTTAATTTTTAAAGTTTTATGTGCATAAACATTTTACCTGCATGTATGTAGGTACACATGTGTGCAATGCCTGGAGACCAGAAGGCAGCACTGGATTTCCCAGAACTGGAGTTATGGTGGTTATCTGCCATGTGGGTGCTGGGAACTGAACCTGGGTCCTCTACAAGAGCAGCCAGTGCTCTTAACTGCTGAGCCACCTCTCCAGGCCCTGGTTTGCTTTTTGAGAATAGACTGTGCTGTTGTATGATATTTGCCCAACATGCTTCCATACTCCGCCTACTGCTAGTGCAAGAAGCAGGGAGTGGGAAGTTCCCAATCCAGGAGGTGAGCAGGATCAGGAGAGTGGCCTGCTGTGCCACTGGGCTCCCTTGTGAGAATGGAATCACCACTGAGATGCAAATCACTGCAGTAAGATGTGATTTTTCTGCTTTTGTATTAAATACTTAAGGAATGACTTGGATTTCAGAGTGCCCTTCGGAATTTTGTTGGCAATTTTTCCTCTTGTCATTGGGAAGATAGAACCTGTATCTTTAAGAACTCCTCCACCTTACTCTCTAGAGCTTGAAACTTATACCTTGGAACCAGAATTGATTGTTAAAGACAAGTTTTTCCTAATTAAGATCTGCCTTTGTCTAATGTGTGTTATTATGTAGTACAACTGTTACATTCCCCAAAGGAGAGGGAGTAAACCTAAGAATAAAAGAGTTCCACTATGTCTGTTGGAGTAACTTTTATCACGACTACTCTCTGAGGCCAGACCTAGTGGGCCTGGTGGCCTATAATCCCAGCTACTCAGAAAATCACAAATTTCAGTCTGCCTGGATTTCAGAGTTCAAGGGCAGTGTGGGCAATTTAGTGAGATCCCGATTCAAGGTAAAAAGGCAGGCCTATGAGATGACTCAGCGGGTAAAGGTACCTGCTATGAAAGCCTGATGAACTGAGTTCAATTCCTATAACCCATGTAAAATTAGAGGCATGACTCCATACAAAAGGGTTGGAGATTTAGCTCAGTGGTAGAGTGCTTGCCTAGCATGCACTAGGGCCTAGGTTCAATCCCCATTATGGGGGGCTGGGGGGGCACACTGAAGGCACAAAAGGTACTAAAGGTCCAGAGTGCTAAGGGATGGTCATAAAGAATGGAAAACCAAAGACCATGATTTAATTTCAGTAATTCCTAAGAATGAAAACCCTAGATTGAGCCACATAGCCTCATCTTTGTATAGAATATAGGGATAGCATTCACATGGCTTCTGTGTGCTTCACATTTGTGTGATGCTCTGGTGAGGCTGCTAGTGCTTCCTCCAAGCAGTGCTCCTTCTGCCTTGGTTTTCTGCCACAACTAGACTGACTACATGAAGTAGATTAACAGGTCTGATTCAGAGCCTTACCTACCTGCTTGACCCTACAGCTGTTTCTAGTGAGAACTCTCTGGACAACCCAGAACACTGACTCTTGGGAGCCAGCCCAGTTACCGCCAGGTGCTAATCTCAACGTGAAGTCCCCAGTCTAGCCAGGGTGACATTAGTCACCTTACTGCCACAGCCCAACCTACCTGAGCTTGGAACAGCTGGAGGGAAGGCTCAGGATCCGAGGGGCTTATAAAGCAGCATCCACTCTTGAAAAGGAAAGACATTTCTGCCTAGCACTGGGGGAGCCTTTGTTCTTGTTCTTTTCATTTTGCAGGGATAGGTGTTGAACTCACACATAATAGGCACTCTACCACAGAGCCACATCCCCAACCTAGAGGCTTCATTCTTAAGTTGAAGTGAAACTATGGCCTCTGGTTTTCTACCACCACTTAGAAGAGCGGCCACTCAGCCCAGAGCTTAGATATTTGAATGCTCATGACAAGAGGGCCGTTGAGACTGCTAGGACTACTACCTAGAGCCAGCTGCCTAGCCCAAGAAGCTATCGGTAACCCTCAGTGCCCAGAACTGCAGGTGTTAAGTTTGTTCTGACAGAGGCACCCAGCTCTAAGGACTAGGGGGTGAGGTCAGCACATACTGTCTTTGCAGAGGGGGCCTTGAAAATCTGCCAACATTTGCCTGTCAGCCTGATTCAAACATTTTTCCGAAAAACTCTTTCCACTTGCCTTTGGAAAGTATTTTGTTCTTGCACTAGTTTAGGGAAAACTGCCAACATTAACAAGCCAGCTGCTGGACTACTTATGGTGTCCCCCCTCCTGCTACTGGTCCAGACCTTAGACCTGAGGCAGGTCTGAGCAAACACTTCGCCTCCCAGCCTCAGAAGGGATTCTGAAGGCAAAAGTCCTTTCTAGAAGCTATAAAAAGCATCATCTCTAATGCTTTCCCACCTACTGTGTCGAACATGAAATCCCTCAAGGGACCAAGGGAAAATTTCCTCAAGGTCTAGGAATAAAGAGGCCTTGCTGTCTGCCCTGTGAACCCAGATGTACAGGGCTACCAAGGACAAACTGCATAAACTGGAGCATTAGAGACTTCCTGAGGCACATGATAAATGCCAAAGTTGATGTGGTTTCATTTGAATTCTCATTTTGAGCACATGCTTGAGTGTTAACAGTCCCAGTGCCAGGCAACTCTCGAAAGTGATATGCTACAGTAAGTTCTCAGGCATCAAGTTCCAGTCCTTATCTCTTTAATCCTTGGGGTAGACACTGATCCAAAGCCTTCTCCCAACCTATAGAAGAGGATCTAGCTGATGGGGCCAGAGGGTAGAAACAGGCTTAAAGAAGCTTTCATGTTCAAGGTCGAAGGCCATTCTAAACCTTCTCTAAGCACCTGCATTGGGTCAGATTCTAGAATTCACAAAGTCCATGCCCTGAAGCTCAATTTAGCAGGGCTGCCAAACAAATTTAAAGGTATTATGGGGATGAGAATGCAGCTCAGGTAAAGTGGTTGGGCATCAGGTTTGATCTTTAGCACTGTAAAACAGGCAGCTCTGGCAATGACAGGTGTTGCTTCTGGAAGGACATAGACACGGGACTACAGGACACTTATGTGACCTAGAGGCAGGGGATAGTGGCAGAAGTGGCTTCCAGAAGTTGGCACCTGAACCACATAAACAAGGGGATATCCTAGTCAAAAGCCTAAATTTGGAATTCTGTAGAGAACAGATCAAAAGCTAAATTACAGGCCCTTGCACAGGATCTTTTATATATGATCTAAGGACTGTTCTAGGTCCTTTAAATGGCCAAGCAATCCTGGAATCTAGGGCTGAAGCCATAAAGTGGGATTCTGGGACCCTCCTAGGCTACCTTGATACTGTGGGATAGAGGGCTGCCTTCGAACAGATTTGATGTCAAACCCAACTCTGACATTCTCTCTAGCTTGTTTCCTTATGTATAACAAAAGTGTGCACCTTCCTGGGTTTCAATGAAATGTGTAAAAACATCAAGGCTTCCTTTCCAAGAGTAGTGAAGAGATAGACTATAGGCGCTCCTGAGAGGAATTCTTGGGAACTGAGAGGGCTTACATGAGCAATAGTTGGGAATAGTGTTGGGACTTAAAACACCCACATTCTATCTTGCCTGTGATCCTGCTGCAAAGTAAGCACCGCCTTCTCAAGTCACTGAATTAAGCAGGGCTGGCCTTGGGATGGCCACACCATGTAGAACCCAGTGTGTAGCACACACACTAGAGTGGTATCTAGCAGTCTGCTGGTCTCAGAAGGCAGGTCTAGGGCTCTGAGGTTTGCATTAGGCCAAGGCCAACATAAGCAATCCAAAGTGAGCAAATAGAACTTGATTCCTTACCTTCCCAGAGTGAAGCAGAGCTGGCCCCACGGTCAGATTAGCACTAGCAAGGAAAGCCCCGTCAAGGTAGCTCAGGATTCCTGCCAAGTTTCTATAGGAGGGATTGTTAGTCCTGTTTAAGAAGACTAGGAGCACTCAAGGAGAGGAAGGCGGCCAAGCCTAAGTGACTGCAGCACTTGCTGTTGAGTTCGATGGCCCCATTGCCAGAGTAGGGTTAGTTTTCACTGGCACAGCTCCAGGGCTCAGTGGAGCACAGTAAATACAAAACCATACACAAATAAAATATTCTCAGTTTTATCATGTACAAATTATACATTCAAATAAAACATCAACTTTAAAAACAACAGCAAGTCTTGGCTTTTCTCTGAGCCCCTAAGAGAATATAAATCATGGGCCTCTAGAAGAGTTCCCTATCCAAATGAAGAGTATGTTCGTGTGCGCACGTGCGTGTGTGTGTACGTACTAATTCCATGGGATTTTGCCAGCATCATCTGAAACTACAGTCCTTGCCTTAAGCCCTGGCTTTGACTTCTTTGATCCAGGAGGCCTAAGTCTGGTCAGGTATACACCAATCACTCGACCTCCATTTTCTTATTCTGCAAAGAATCAGTGAAGGCTTGCCATTCCGCTGGGTAAAAACGTTTATAGACCTTGATCTTATTCCGAATCTGTTTTGGGGTATCTTGATAATAATTCTTCTCATCTCGGGCCATGGCCTAAAAAGGAAGAAGGGCCAGGTGAGGAGGGCTAAACAGGAAAAGTTCAAATCCTTGGCTCTGCCTAAATTGAGCATGCCAGTTCCAATACCTGAGGTATTCTTCACCTCACAGGGGACATGGAACCCTTCTGCACTGAAGAGTTGGGGAACAGAGTACAAATGTCTATAGAGAAGGGACCAGGCAGGTTAGAGAGAGCAGTGGGCCCCCAAAGAGCTACAGCCAGCCAGGGAGCTCATGCCCAGTCCACTGCAAATTACCCCCAGAGGTCCAGCACAGCCAGATCTTTAAAAAAACAACAAAAAAGCTGGGCTTGATGATGCACACCTTTAATCTCAGCACTGGGGAGGCAGATCAAGATTGAGGCCAGCCTGGTCTATATAACCAGTTATAAGCAGCTGGGACTACAAAGAACCTGCCTCAAAAAAAAAAGGCCAGGCGTGGTAGTGCACACCTTTAATCCCAGCAGAGGCAGAGGCAGGTGGATCTCTGTGAGTTCAAGGCCATCTGGGGCTAAAGGGAGACCCTGTATCAAAAAGAACCCCCAGAAAAAATAGTAATAATAAATAAAAAGGGGACTAGCGAGATGGCTCAGTGGGTAAGAGCACTGGCTGTTCTTACAGAGGACCCAGGTTCTGTTCCCAGTACCCACATAGAAGCTAACAACCAACTCTAGTTCCAGGGATCCAATGCCCTCTTCTGGCCTCCAAGGGCATTGCACAACATAGGTGTAGTTAATATACATGCAGGCAAAACACTCATAAAATAAAAATAAGAAAAATAAAAAGGCTAGGGAAACAGCTCAGTAGGTAAAGGCACTTGCTGTGCAAGCTGATGATGTGTGTTCACTCCTCAGGGTCCAAAGAAAAAGCTAGATGCAGTGGTATGCACCTGCACCTGTAATCCCAGAACTCCTACTGCAGAAAGGGAGGCAGAGTCCTGAGAACTGACTGGAAGCTTATGGACCAGCTAACCTGGATTATGTCACATAACAGCAGAGATGAGACCCCTGCCTCAACAAAGTGGAAGGGAAGAGCTGACTTCTAAAAACTGTACACACTACACACACACACACACACACCATGACACACAAATGGGTCCTCCCTGCCCACACATATGCAATAAATTAAAAATATTAATTAAAAGAAAGTCAAGGGACTAGAAAGATGACTCAGCAGTTAAGAACACTTGCTGTTCTTTGAGAGGACCCAGGTTTGATTCTTGGCACCCACATTCCAGCTAACACCTGTCCCTAACTCCAGTTTTAGGGGATCCAACATCCTCTTCTGGTCTCTCCAGGCACTGTACACCATGTGGGCAAACAGATGCAGGCAAAACACTCAATATACATAAAATAAAAATAATAAAATATACAAAATAGTATAGAAGCTGCGGGAAGTGATAGTGCATGCCGCGCATGGTGGCAGACACCTTTAGTACCAGCACTCAGGAGGCAGTGGCAGGTGGATCTCTGTGAGTTCAAGGCCAACCTTGTCTACATAGTGAGTTCCAGGCCAGCCCTGGAATACAGGGAGACCCTTGCTCAAAAACGCACACACACAAAAAGATAAATGAATAAAGCATCTGTGAGTAGGATATGAAGCACAAACCACCCTATCTATCCCTCTATGCCTGCTGTGAATATCTTATCCACAGTAGATTCCTGTCAGTGGGATCCATTCCTAGAATCTTTCTTTACTTTCTTTCTCAAGAAATAGGCACTAAGTCAGATTAGGACACAAACAGTCCAGTGTGTCTTCCCAACCAGCCCAAATAGTTCTTCCTGTCAGGGCTCACCTTATAGTCCTCCCCATGGTTCTCCACCATGTAATGAACGTAGTCAATGAGGTCCCGAGACAAGGTATTTCCTTTCTTTTCTGGGAGGCTGGCTTCTGCCTCCAGGTCTGGGGTAAAAGAAGCCAAGAAATGGAATAAGACTTTACCTTCTATATTACTTGAGCTGCCCAGAACCTCCTCTATCCAATCCCATGCCACAAGAATTGCTATACCAGCCCGTTCCCAAATTCAAAGCAGGAACTCTGATCTAGGACCCAAACTCTGCCTCTTAACACCCAATCATCCATAAGTGTGGAAACTCCCTGAAAAGCAAGTCATTTTTCTCAGGCATGATGGTTTAAAATGAAGGAACCGAACTACCAATCTTTATTAGCACCAGGTAAGAGATAAAACACTGTCTGCCCAGAAAGTTGGGCTTCATTTTAGCTATAATACTATTGGAAAATCTCTTTTCTTGGTATATTATGGCAGTATTTACAATGGGAAGGTCTGAACAGAGTGTGGGGGCTGAGCCCAGGTTCCTCACTGCTCTATGTGAGGGGAAAATCCAGGATATGGAGCTAATAATTGCTCTATTTTAATAACAGCTAGGCAGTATCGGCACTAAGGAGGTTAAAGCAGGAAGATCTCAAGTTCAAGGTTAGCCTAGGATATAGAACAAGATTGTTAAAAACAAACAAGCAGCCAGGTGTGGTGGCGCATGCCTTTAATCCCAGCACTTGAGAGGCAGAGGCAAGTGGATCTATGAGTTCAAGGCCAGCCTGGTCTACATAGTGAGTTCCAGGACAGCTGGGGCTACAGGAAGACCCTGTCTCAAAACAAAGACCAAAAACAAACAAGCAAGCAGGGCATTGTGCCACATGCCTTTAAACCTAGCACTAGGGGAGGCAGAGACAG
Organism: Nannospalax galili; assembly: GCF_000622305.1. NCBI lineage: Eukaryota > Metazoa > Chordata > Mammalia > Rodentia > Spalacidae > Nannospalax > Nannospalax galili. Next base: position 699,941 of record NW_008350126.1, on the reverse strand, counting down.
GTGGATTTCTATGAGATCGAGGCCAGCTTGGTGTATATATAGTAAGTTCCAGGCTAGCTTTGGCTACAGGAACGGTCTGTCTTAAAACAAAAAAAATATTTCTGATGGGGCTGGAGAGAGAGCTCAGCAGTTAGAGTGCTGGCTGCTCTTGTAGACAACCTGGATTCAGTTTCCAGCACCCACATGGCAGCTAACACCCATCCTTAACTCCGGTTCCAGGTGATCTGATGCCCTCTTCTGGCCTTTGTGGGCATTGTATGCACAGGTGCTCTGAAATATATGCATATAAAACACTCATACACATAAAAAATGTAAACTTCAGCCAGGCATGGTTGGCATATGCCTTTAATCCCTGCACTTGAGAGGCAGAGGCAGGCAGATCTCTGTGAGTTCAAGACCAGCATGGTCTACATAGTGAGTTCCAGGTCGGCTGGGTCTATAGGGAGACCCTGTCCCAAAAAGACCAAAAAAAAATGTCTCAGCTGACGACACAGTAGTACTTTGAACCCTGGACTAAGTTTGTTTCTCCTATCTGAATCTTGGTTTCACCAGCTGTAAAGTTAGGACTGGGGGCCTTTTCCAGATGACAGGGCAGGATCATGACCAAGAACATAGCCCACACTCACCATTTAGCACATAGGGCTTCCGCACAAGCTCTTTGGGTCTTTCTTCCATGTCTACCTCCATGGCCTTCACCTGCAAAGAATAAAGCCTATTAGATCAATAGACAAGGACCTTTGATCAGGAAAAATTTGACCAGGATTAAGGAAGTCGTGCCATCCTAATACAACTTTATCTACCCTAAGAATCCTTGCCCAAGGTCAGTCAGAACTAGGTAACAAGAACCAATGCACTGAAATTCTCAACAACTAAAATCTTTTTGATTTGTTTCTAACTTATTTTTATTTTTTGTATATGAGCATTATGACTGCATGTATGTAAATTCACCCGTGTCATTCAGTGCCTACGGAGGACAGAAAAGGATGCTGGATCTCCTAGAACTGGAGTTACAGACAGTCGCCATGTGGGTGCTGGAATTCAAACCTGGGTCTTCTATAAGAACATCTAGTGCTCTTAACAGCTGAGCCATCTCTTCAGCCCCTGAACAACTAAAATCTTTACCAAAACAAACAAACAAAAAAAAAAAAAAAAAAAAAAAAAAAAAAAAAAAAAACGAGCAAGGCTAGGAGATGGCTCGGCAGGTAAAAGTGTTTGCCAGATAAGCCTGACTAGCTGAGTTCAATCACCAGAACCCACAGTGGAAAGACCCAACTCCCGAAAGTTGTCCTCTGACCTACATACATGCCTACACATACACAAACATCATATACACACAACCAAAAACTTTTTTTGGTCTTTTTTTTGTAGCCCCAGCTGTCCTGGAACTCACTAAGTAGACCAGGCTGGCCTCGAACTCACAAAGATTCGCCTGCCTCTGCCTCCCAAGTGCTGGGAGTAAAGGCGTGCGCTACCACACCCAGCGATAACTAAAATTTTTTAAAGAAACAAGCAATCATCTTTCTGTGATTATTCATAAAACAAGTCTAACACTCCTTGCCTCCCTGTCTCTGTTGTGTGATATAACACAAACACTGAACATGAAAAGTGTCTTAATTTACAAGGATGTCAGGTGTCTTCTCAATGGGACGACTTACCAAATAGTACTTAGTTATAGCTTTACATTTGCTTTAAAAAAAGTTGCGCCATTTTCCTCTGGCATGAAGAAGAGAAATTAGTAAATGCCATCACGAACTGTTTAACAATTGCTATGAATTAAAATAAAATAAGGCAGGAAAGAGGCTAGTGGTTGAAGAGGGGTACTATTTTTTTTTTTTTCAATCAAAGGGTAGTCCAGAAAGACTTGTTGGGGAGTCATTAACATAAGATACATTCTACAAAACACCACTGGTATGCCAAACAGGTCCGAGAAGAAAGGCTAAGCGGAGGAGCAAAGAAGTTCCAACCCAAGTCCAAATGTGTGCTCAAGAAAGGGTGTGAGTGAAGGAGGTCGTTAAGCGGCGGCTTTTATCCACAATTAGTGCAAGCTAAGGTAGATGGCAAACCTTGGAAGGGTGTGAGGGAGGATTAAATTCTGAAATCCAGCTACAAGAAAGACTTGTTAAAGAGTAGGGAAGAGCTGGGGCGGGGGTGGACCGAAAGTGCCAGGAGCCTTCCCTGTCAATACCTTTCTCTTTAGGAGAGGAACCGCCTTGTTGGGGTCCATGGCCAACCCCATCTCCGCCAGGTTCTGCCGCACAGATTTGGTGTGATCCCAGGCATGTCGGATGTGGGAGCTAACAGCAAAGAGAGACATGGAGATTCTGTCACCTCGCCTGCAATCCCGGCAAAAGCCCCTGCCTCGGAACCGGCCCCTCACCACTCGATCCGCGGCGCTGCCTTCCGACGGGCATTCCGGTTCAGGCGCTTTCGGTTGATATTGTAACCGAATTTCTGCCTCCGACTCTTTCCCTTGGCCTTGGGCATCCCGCTGACTGTCGCACCAGCAGCTCAAATAGACAACCGCACTCAGAGCCTCGTGCTCAAAGATGCAGGCCAAAGGCGCGTGCAGGGCTTCTTGGGAAATGCAGTCTTCCTAGTGGCGCCTCCCGCACTGATTACTACGAATCCCAAAATGCAACGGATATTGGCTCCTGCGTGCTAGAGCTCAGCACGACCCTTTCCCAGCCCTTGTGATGACCTCATCGGAAGGCGGAGTTCATCGTCCGGATTTTGTCCTACCTGCTTTTGTTACCGTGGACATGGCGGCTCCCCGCTCTGTCAGTACAGAGGCGCCTTTAGATCAGTCGCAGCCCCAGGACATCGAGGGCTTCAGCCCCACGGTCTACAGCAACCCGGAAGGCTTCAAAGAGAAGTTCATTCGCAAAACCCGTGAGAACCCAATGGTACCCATAGGTAAGTATGTGCTGTAGGAACTGAAGGTCGAAACCCTAGTGGTTTCAGGAGGGACGAAATAGGAGAGGACCGGATACGCTGGGGGCATGGGAAGAAGAGGGGACCAGAGACGTGACGGAAGGGCGGGGTTGGGAGGATTGAAATGGAAGGCGATAGGGGTTGTTTGGTGTGAATTCTAGAAAGTATCGCCGCTGCCCCCGCCCTTCCTCCTGCAGCCTGTAAGTAGGGGCTCTGAGGAAGGGGGCCTAGATCATGAAGGGACCTGCAGGACCCGACCTGTTGCTCCCGGTGTTTTTTGTCCTCTCCTCAGGCTGTCTGGGTACGGCGGCAGCCCTCACCTATGGCCTTTACTGCTTCCACCGCGGCCAGAGCCAGCGCTCCCAAATAATGATGCGTACCCGGATCGCCGCCCAAGGCTTCACTGTTGCAGCCATCTTGTTGGGTTTAGCTGCATCCGCTATTAAGTCTCGATCCTGAACCTATGGCGGGGTCTTGAAAGCTCCATGGAGATCATTACAAAACCCAGGAGCAACAAGCAGCCCTGCCAGATTATTTCCTCCGTTTCCTACAGGCCCCTTTTGTTGAGGAAGTGGCCGATTTTGTGACAGATTTTTTTTTTCCAGAAATCAGATTCGCTTCAGTTTGGGTTGCATACTTCTATTTGTGCTGCAGCCTCTCCACTCCTTACTTAATAAACCCTAATGCACTAGTAATGTTATGAATTATTTCTTAATCTCAATCCTATGATCCAAACTGTGTTTTTGGTGTTTGGATTTAAGAAGGAACAGATTTCAAGGGGGCTGGAGACATGGCTCAGCGGTTGAGAACTCTGGTTGTTCTTGCAGAAGATCTGGATTTGAATCCCAGCACCCACATGGCAGCTAACAACTGTCTGTAACTCCAGCCCCAGGGGATCTGACAGCCTCTTCTGACCTCCGCACGCATTGCACAACAGGGGTGCACTCACATGCAGGCAATACACACACATAAAATAAGAATAAAATTTAAAAAAAAAAACATTTCTAAAGGTAAGAATTGCTTTTAGAAATCAGCTGGGCTGGTATTGCAGGCCTGTAGCCCCAACTATTCTTAAAGTTGAGGCAGAAGGATCACAAGTTCAAGGCTTGCCTGTGGGTTCAAAGCCAGTATCTTAGTGATACCCTGTATTTAAAATTCCAAATGAGGGATCTGGAGAGATGGCTCAAAGGTTAAGAGCACTGACTTCTGTTGCAGAAGACTTGGGTTTGATTCTCAGCACCCACATGATGGCTAGCAACGTCATAACTCCAGTTCCAGCTTCAACACTCTCTTCTGGCTTCTGCAGGCATTGTAAAGCACTGGTATACCTACAGGCGATACACTTATACACATAAATTTTTTGTTTGTTTTTGAGACAGGGTCTCCCTGTAGCCCCAGCTGTCCTGGAACTCGCTCTTTAGACCAGGCTGGCCTCGAACTCAAAGATCCGCCTGCCTCTGCCTCCCAAGTGCTGGAATTAAAGGTGTGCGCCACCACATAAATTTTTTTTAATTCCAAATGATCTGGGGAGATAGCTCAGTGGTACATACAGCACATGGCCTTTGTGAAGCCCCATGTTCAGTCCCCAGTCATGAGAGGTACCTAGTGCCATCCAGACTTTCCTGTTAATGGTCAAGTTACTTGGGGCACTTGTTAAAAGTAGATTCCCAAATGCTCTTGAGATCATAGTTCAGTGGTCTAAAGTGTTACCATCTGGGGGGCAGGAGGGGGGAAACAGCAGTTTTGAAGGTTCTGCAGCCTTCATGTGAGGCCTGCCATCATCCTTTATGTGAGGCCTGCCATAGTCCTGTTGGAATCAGGATATTCTGCCTCCACCTCTGTGTGTTTACTTATGCATCCTGTGAGCATATACCATCCCAACTTTTTTGAGTCTCACTATGAGTCCTGGTTGGCCTGAAACTTGCTTTGTAAACCAGGCTGGCCCCAGACTCAGAGATCCTCCCACCTGGGATTAAAGTCATGTACCACTATGCTTGGCTTATCTCTGCTTTTGACACACAGTCTCACCCATTCTTGGTCTGTGGTCAGCACTCCAATGTTGATCTGAGAACCCAAGCTTCTCCCTGTATGACTCTGCCGCACTGAACACCTGCTTCAAGCTGTGAGAAGGGAAGGAAGGGAGTGAAGACACATCCCTTGAGCCCCTGACAGGATCTAGATCTCTGGAAGATCCAGCTGTTCTGCCTTCATCATGGTCTCAGCTATGAAGCAGATTGCAAATGTAGAACAGTGCATTGTGGAGCTCTCAAGATACAAGGAAACTATATGAAGGGCTGAAGACTGGCACCTTTACAGAAGATGTCCACTATTTCTGTTAGTGTTATGATGTATGCCCCCCCCAAAATAAAAGATGTTAAACTCCAGCTCTCAATTCCTTAGGCCTTATTTGTCAGTAGGAACTTTATAGCCACTAATAATTAAAATAATGTATTTAAAGTGGGCCTTAATCCAATATAGTATGGTATCCTTATAAAAAGAAAATTTGGACACAGACATAAGTAGAAGGAAGATGAGAAGACAGCCATGTGATGATGTAGGCAAAATGAGGGAGGTATCTGCAAGCCAAGGAATGCCTTAGCCACCGGAAGCTAGGAAAGAGGTGCAGATCCTGCCCTAGGCATCTCCAGAGGCAGTGGAGATTCTGGGTGATTCCCAGATTTGAGAATTTAGCCTCCAGAACTGTGAGACAATAAATTTCACATGTTCTAAGCCAGTCAGTTTTGAGCATAGCAGAACTAGAGGCCTAATACTGTTGGCAATTAGTCAACTCTTTTTAAATACCATGCAGATTACAATAGCTTAAACGTCCTGTTTTTATAGCATCTGCTGAAGAGGGAAGAAGGTGTGGTCACCTGTTTATCCCAAATCCACAAGAGGGAACAACTGAAGATGGGAGGTGCATATGCAGTGTAGCACATCCTTCCACATCCAAAGGGTTCTGGCCAACCCCAAGAAAGAGGGTCTGACAGTATATATTTGCCAGCCTCTTACCCAGGCTTGGAAACTACTGCAAGGACCTCTGGTCTTGCCTCCTCCCTCCCACTGCAAGCTACTTCCATTTTGGGAGCCTTAGTTTCCTCAGCTGTTTATAAGAGCAGAGTCCCCACCTTCAAACTTAGTAAAGGGTCATAAAAGATGTTGCAGCTGGGTGTGGTGGCGCACGCCTTTAATCCCAGCACTCCCAGCGAGTTCAAGTCCAGCCTGGTCTACATAGTGAGTTCCAGGACAGCTGGTGCTACAGGGAGACCCTGTCTCAAAAAAAAAACCAAAAAAAAAAAAGGTTGCAAAACTGTTTTGTGAGAGCTTGTCTTTTCTTCTGAGGAGGGAGGCAGCAGATAGAATGTTGGGGCTCCTACTTCCGTCTGTGAACTGCTGAATTTCTAGGGTCCAGCCTCACTTCTCCAGGGCATGAGGCTGGCAAAGTTCTAAGCACAAACTGAGCCCCGACACCAGTTGTGGCTTCCAGAGAAATAAAGATGATAATAAATAAGTGTAAAAAGAGTTAACACACCCTTTAAGCCAAGAAAAAAAAAATACATCAGGAAGGACAGTCACAGTTGAGTGGACTGAGAAGTTGTGCAGAGCTAGAACATAGGGCCAAGAGGGAGGGAGGGGAGAGAAGGGTAAGGGTCCCATTTCCCAGCTCTCAAAGATGGGGAGGAACAGAATAGGCTGTGTGTGGCAGCTGCCAGAGGAAGTTCCACCCTAGCGAAACAGCTGCTCCTCCTCTTGCCCCAGCATGGCCTATGCTTTAGGGCCATACTTATAGCAGGCACCTAGCGGGACAGTGGTGTCTGCTTCAGTGACATGAGCACCGAGCGCAGCCGGGACACGTCTTTGCATTGCTTGCTGCTCTTAGGGTTGAAGTCACACAGCTGGGCCACCTTCTCCCACTCTGTGCCTGGGGTCTCCTCCTTGGATTCCTTCACAAAAGCTTCCTCAGATGCCCTGCAGGTAGAGAGACGACAGAAGTTAATAGTTGTCCATCTGTCTCCCGAGTCACTGATGTTCTGCTCCCATCGGCCTACTCTGGGACACTCTAGCTAGTCTCCCCAGCCCTGTGCCCTACAACTTCAGCCACCAGGAACAGCCTTGCACAAGAAACTTAGGGCTAAGAGTCTTGCTGGCAGACCATATGCTTATTATGCATGAAGCTCTGGGTTCAATCTCTGTTACAAAACTAAAAAGAAAAAAAGGAAGCCTAGGTTGTCTAGATTCAGGGCTTTTAAACTTACTGTCACCTCTTCTCCTGAAAGGCTCTTCCTGTTCGTGGCCTGTGGCTTTTTGTCTGAGACGGGTATCACTATGTAGCCCAAACTCCTAAGCTTGAGATGCTCCTGCCTTCAGCCTCCCCAGTACTGGGGTTACAGATATGTACCACTGTACCTGGCTCGGTTACTTCCTGTCATTTAGTTCCCAGAGCAGGCTTTACCTCCCCAGAAAGACCTTCCCAGTCTAGGTACTCTTATACAGTTCCTCCCTTCCCTTCCTCCTCCTCCTCTTTCCTTTTCCTCTTCCTTCCTTCCTTCCTTCCCTCTCATGGGGGTCCCCTGTAGACCAAGCTGGCTGCGTAGCCAAGGATGACCTTGAGCTCCAGATCTTGTTCTCTCTACACCCCAAACGCTGAGTTTGCAGGTGTGTGCCATCACATCTGGCTCTGTTCAGTATATTCCCACAAAGAGTTCCCATCCTGGGGTTCCTGGTATATAAAGGCTTCAAGTTTTTTTGTTGTTTTTTCCCCCTCTTCAGTATTAGATACTGAACATATAGCCTCAGACATGCTGTGTGAGTCTATCACTGATCTGTATCTCCAGCTCTACCTCAGTTATTTTCAGCACCTCCAAGACCTTGATCAAGAGAGGACACTGACTAACCACCTAACCAGCTATGTAATGGATGTAGAATCCTCCACATGCCAAGCCTATCTGACTACAGAATCCTTTTGAATCCAGAACAACTATTGTCTCAAGGCTTTGGTTAGAATCAAGTTAGACTAAAAACTGGTATGGTCTCTGCTTCAGAAGTTCTAGTTAACAGTTTAAAAAGCCACTGGTTGCCAGGCATGGTAGTCCATGCCTGTAATCTCAACACATGGTAGGCTAAGGCAGGAGGATCACAAATCCAAGGCCATCCTAAACTGGACTTTAGCCAGATATGGTGGCACACGCCTTTAATCCCAGCACTTGGGAGGCAGAGGCAGGTGGATCTCTGCAAGTTCGAGGCCAGCCTGGTCTATGTAGCTAGTCCCAGGCCAGCTGGGGCTACAGTGAGACCCTGTCTCAAAAAAGATTTAAAAAGCCATGGACTGGGGCTCAGTAATAGAGTACTTGCTTAGCAAACTTGATGCCCTGAGTTCAATACCCAATATTCCTACCCCCCCAAAAAAAAGTCATTGAGGGACAATGTGGAAGCAAAGTATAGTAAATACAGTTGAATTAGGAGTCATTAAGAGAAAGACAGGGTTCTTCAGTGAAGAAGTAGAGAGAGCCCTGTGTCTGCTAAGGACCAGAAAGGATCCTGGAGAAACCCTTCTCTTTGGAAAGCATTCTGCATCTCAAACAGGACCAGTTTTGTCACATGTCAGGCACTGGCTGATGGAAGAGAGCTTTCCAGGTAATCCCAGAAGTTTGTGCTACAAGAACTGGCCCAGGATCTGTGATGCACTCCCCCCGACCCCACAGACTTAGTACTATCTTGCTTACTTACTATATGCTCATCTAAACCTGTGAATAAGGATCATGGCCTCCACTGCTGATCTGTTCCCTGGCCTGAGAGTCCAATGTGGTAGCAGGTACACACTGTACAGAGCTAGACAGGATGAAGCTAGCTAGTGTGGATGAAGGGATTTGTCGCTGGGGCTGCCTGTGAGGATCAAGAGGCTCCCCCTCTGTCCTTAATGCTCACAGTGTGGCCTGTGGACCATGCCCAGCAGCATTGGTGACAACTGTGGAACTTGTCAGAAAGAACTTGAGCCTCACCTCAGTCCTGCTAACCAGAATCTACATTCGTTAAACCTTCCTTGGTAATTCTTAGGTAAATGAAAAGGCTGAGAAGCTTTGGTTGCAATTCACTCTCTTTCAGGACCTTCTTGGGTTCTCTGGGTCATTTCCTTGGACTCAATAGGAGCACTAAAGCCAAGATACTCTAGAGCACCCAGGCCTGCTGGATATCTCCTTCCCGGTTTGAAACCTCTCCATGGTTCCCCATGGCCATGAGGTTTAAATCTGAGCTTCTTTTCCTGGAACAGCAGATACTTTGCCATTCCCAAGATGACACCTCCCAGCCTCAGCTCCCATCTAGCCCCACAAACCTAGCCCCTCAATGCTCTAGCCTTTCTCCAGGCCTCTGCCCCAGCTGCTTCTCCCACCTAGAGTATGCTCGTCTTGTCAATTCTCCCCACCCAGCAAACTCCTTTCCAAATTTTAAGGTGTAGCTGAAGGTTATGAGTCTCTGAAGCATGCACTGGCTCCCCAGCAGAGGGTGGCTTCCGGAGTTCCATATGTTCCCCCCACATGGCTCTTACTACAATGTATTCCAAACCATCAGCAACTTCGGGAATGGCCTGTGCATGTCTTCTCCCTATTTGACCAGTGACTGGCATAGGGTAAGTTCCAGCAGGTACTGGACAGATGGAGGAAGGGGGCGGGTAGGAGAGGAAGGCTAGTGCCTGCAGCGCCCTGTGTTGGGTTAGGGTGTGTGCAGATGGCAGCAGAGGCTGCAGTGGCAGGTGGTTCAGTAAGGCCTGGCTCCAGCAGGAACAGCAAAGGGTGCCAACAGCACTCAAATTCTGCGTTTCTCCTTTGACCTTGGAGTCCTCAGGACCATTCTCCAGGATACACTAACAATCACCTGGGTTTGGCATGGGAGGGAAACTACATGCCATTCAAGATCTACAGGAGTCACAGTTCTAGCTAGACTTTAAAACCAGAGACAGGAGAACTGTGATGTGGGCAGAGACTCATGGCCAAGCTAGTGCACTTGGGAGCAGGGGTGAGGGGCAGACACATAAAGACATCTCTTAACTCTTTATGATTCATCACCCAATGCTAAGGTTTGTTCAATAAAAGACCCCTTCATCCCACCCACAATCCACACCCAAGAGGCATCTCAGAGAGAAGGACCTAGGCTGCTTTGCCTTTTTCCCCTCCCATGTGGGGCTGGCTAGTGCATTCCTTCCTCTGCTCCCACTTGATGACTCTGATTGGCCCAAACTGTCTCCAATTTGTTGGAAGGACAGATGGGTGGATGGATGGCAAGGGCTGGTGCCTGCACCCATCCTGGAGTTCACCTCCTGCTCTGGTCATTGCCCCAAGCCCAGCTACATGCATTTATACCCCACAAACAAGAGACTAGAGAAACTGCTGGGCTGCCCTCTCCACAGCTCCCCCTGCAGAGAGCAAGGCGACACGTACACATAACCGATGATATCAGCATCTGGCTGCTGGTAGAATGCTTTGTCAGCAATCCTTGAGGGAAAGGTTAGGAGAAGGAGTTAGGTAAGGGAAGACAAACAGCAAGACAGGCAGGCAGAGGGTTAAAGAGAAAGAGAAACAGTGTGTTAGTATCTCCAACAGGAGACAGGTTAGGAAGTACAATTTAAAGGCTTAGCAGCTACCACAGAAGTATACCTGGGCCTCAGTACCCTTTGTAAAATAGCCCCTATATTACTCTCTTACTCAGAAACCTTCAATGGCTCCCTATTGGTCACATCTCTACCCAAGGCTCTCCCAATGTGACTCCCACATACCACCCACTTCCTGAAACCTCTCCCTGGACACCCTGACTCAACACACCACATCCCCTCTTTCCTACCATGATGCTCCCAGGTCTAGATGTTCTCCCTTATTCCAGCCCTCTTGTCTCTCTCCTGATGAACTAATGCATAGCTGTCCTCCAAGCCAAGTCTTCAGAAAAGGATTCCTCTCTGATCTGCAAATATTTCTTCCTTGCTTCTCTGGCCTTCATGCACAGGGCCCTACTCGATCCAATTTCTGCACATGTGTGAATCTCTCCTCTGAACTCTTTGAGGACACAGATGGACTCTCCTCATCTCTGACACCAAGTGCCCAGCCTGGCATGCAGCATTTCCAGTGTCTTTCTCTTCCAGGAAGTTGTTTTTTTTAACTAGTATTTGATTATTTATTTTTATTTTAGTCAGGCGTGGTGGTGCACACCTTTAGTTCTAGCTATTGGAAGGCAGAGACAGGCGGATCTTTGTGAGATCAAAGCCAGTGTGATCTACATAGTTCCAGGCCAGCTGGGGCTACCGGGAGACCCCGTCTCAAAAAGACCAAAAAAAAAATTGTTTTACTTTATTTTATGTGTATGAGTGTGTTGCCTGTATAAATGTAAGTGTACCCATGTCGTGCAGTGCCTGTGGAGGTCAGAAGAGGGCATGAATCCCCTGGAACTGAAGGTATTGACAGTTGTTAACTGCTTTGTGGGTGCTGCAAGAATAGCCAGTGCTCTTAACTACTGAGCCATCTCTCCAGGCCCATGGTCTTGCACCTTAAATAGCACAGCATCTGAGACAGGTACTACTGAAGGGCATCCAGTCTCAGTCCATCAATACGTTCTCTGGTATATGTCTGGTTTTGCCTGCCCAGTGCCCATGCCCCCATTCTGCCTAGGCTCTGCAGGATCAGTCTGCTCCCAATGTAGTCCCTGCATGGATAGGACTGGCCCCTATGTGCAGCTCAATGAATGGGGCTTGCATCCTGGCTGGGTCCCATTGGAGCATCCCTCCTGGCTGCAGTCACAGGCCTGTCAATGGACGTGGACTCAAGCCATACCATCTGTGGCTGGAGCCACTAGACACTATACTATTTCCACTGGACCTGCCAAGAAAGTAGGAAGAAGCCTTGAAGCTGCTTGCCCCACACAGGGGTGTATGCCCAAGAGTGAAGCCAGCACAGAAAGAAACAGAGCTGAGTAGCAGGAAGAGTAAGTGCAGATTGACTGCTTGAGCCCCAGATGCCACTATGCCTATGTTCCTGCCCTGGTCTTTTCAGTTATACAGGCCACTAATGTCTTCTTATTCCTTAGTCATGCTGGGTTGAAGTATTGTCATTTTTATAAGCAATTAAATATCAGGCTGGTTCTTCACTCCCAGACAGGCCTGTGCCCACTTTGAGTTGCCCACTGAGGGCCCAGGGCCCTGGGCAGTGTGGTTGGACTCCAGGCCTTGGCACCCATTTGGCTGACCAGCAGAACAGCTCCCTCTCAGTCATGGAGGGGGGTAAAGGCTTGGGAGTAGACCAGCTCTGAAAGACCCTAGGTGCCCATTACCTCCTCCCTCCAAACCCTTGCTACATCACCCATCTCAAGACAGTCCCCAGTAATCACCATTCCCTTCGCTGCCCCTGTGGCTCACCTCAAGGCCCCAAAGCCCTCATGTCCCCAAGGCTCCCCCCAGGTCTCCATAGCTCACTTCGTGTCACTCTATCTCCTCATCCTCAGGGCACCTCTCACCGGTTGTTGATCTTGTTCTTCTCAACTTGTTCACTTTGGCGCTGGTTCCACTCCTCTAGGTCTTTTTTGGCCTTCTCCCGCCACTCCTGTTCCATCACCTTAGAGGCAGCATCTGTGATCCCAACAGGAGAATGATTAGCAACTTGCCTACTGGGAACAGTCACCCTGGTTGCCTACCCTTGGCCCTACCCCACAGTCCCAGTCCCCATCCTCAGCTAAATCCACATTAAGGCAGCATGGGCCTTCACAGACTCTGAGGCTGCCTCACTCTGTCCCACCAGCTGCATCCTCACCCAGCTCCTGCAGCCTTTTCTTCTGTTCCTCTCTCCACTTTCGGATGCTCTCCGGCTCCTGAGTCAGCCTGTCTGCCTGGGCAATTGCAGCATAGCCATCGGCAGGCCCATTAGCCTCCTATGACATAAACACAGTGTACCCAGCCCGTCACATCTGCTTCCCCTGCTGGAGAACCCATGTACCAAGACACCCCTCACATCAGGACACCCATACAGCTTCTGGCAATCTCAACCCACCTAACCAACACAGTCCCTTGTGACTATCCCCAACCTTGACACTTCTTGTTTCCTCTGCCAGCAGCACTGTGCCCCTGTAGGTGGAGTCACCTAGCCTCTCAGGGCCTGATCATTGTTTCAAGCCCAGCCACACTCATACTCCCTTCTGTTTCATAAAACAGGCTAAATTGTAATACCCACCCCACAAGGCTACAAGAATGAAATGAGATGCTTTAAAATTTATATATATATATATATATATATAAGTGTTCCACCTGCATGTATGCATGTACTGCCCACAGAGGCCAAAAGAGGGTGTCAGATTCCCTGGGACTGGAGTTAGGGACAGTTGTTAGCAGCCATGTAGGTACTCAAAACTGAACCTGACAGAAAAAAAAACCAAAAAAGCCAGTTATGGTGGCGTACACCTTTAGTCCCAGCATTTGGGAGGCAAAAGTAGGTGGATCTCTGTGAGTTCAAGGCCAGCGTGGTCTACATAGTGAGTTCCAGGCCAATTGGGGCTACAGGAAGACCCTGTTTAAGAACAGCCAGTGAGCCAGCGCTCTTAACCACTGAGCCACCTTTCCAGCCCTAAAATGAGACTTAACATTGGAAATCCATATTGTGCTGCCATCAAAGTCATTCTTGATTACAGTTGTATTATCTGATAAAACTTATACACTCTAATATGACCTCACTGCTAATGTGTTTATTTGTCCATCAGAATGTCACCTTTGTGACAGTGGGGACCTTATCTGTTGTATTCATTGCTGTGTGTCCAGAGCCCACCACAGTGCCTGGCATTTGCAGACACTCAATAGGCATCTGTTGAGTGAAAAAGCAGCCCAGAGACACAACAACCAAGGTTAAAATCTTACCATGGTGAACTTGGACCCTGCAGCCAGACAATCCCTTTGCTGATGCCAGAAGATGTGTGTTTGGCCTGGGGCAAGTTCCTGAACCTTTCCTAGCCTGTTCTCACTGAAAATGGGAATAATAATAATAAGGCAGCTTCTCAGACTTAATGCTATAGTTTGATGCAACAATATTTTTAAGATGTTTGTTTGTTTAGACAAGGTCTCATGTAGTCCAGGCTGGCCTAGAACTCTTTGAACTTCTGATTTTCCTGCCTCCAGACCTCCAGAGTGCTAGGATCACAGGTGTATGCCATCACACTGGGTTTATTCAATGTTGGGGATAAAACCCAAGGCTTTGTACATGCTAGGCAAGCACTCTACCAACTGACCTACATCCCCATTCCTTTGTAAGACAATTTAGAAGAGTGTCTGCCATAGAATGATGGCTCAGTGGATGGTAATTAGAATTGTTACTATCCTTTTACTTTTTTGAAAAAATTACATTTATTTATTTATTTATTTATTTATTTGTGGTTGCACACATTCCATGGTACGTATGTGGTGATCAAAGGACAGTTTGTGGATATTTATTTATTTATTTATAGGAAGGAAACCATGTTTGGAGGTCAGAGGACAACTTGTCATTTCTTTCTTTCCACCAAGTGGGTCCTGGGGATTGAACTCAGGTCATTAGGCTTGGTTACAAGTGCCTTTACCAACTGAGCCATTTCACAGGCCCATTACTATCCTTTTTCATTCACATTATATAGAAGTGGACACTAGGGCCAGCAGAGGTAGACTGGGGAGATCAGGTGGCAGGTTTTTCCACTTCTCCCTAAGGCCTTGCAGATCTGTTGACACTTGCTAGGTCAGGAGATTTGCGGGTTGTGAGCTGTAGGCAGTAGCAGTGGGGTACCCTCTGAACAAGATGGGACTGAGTGGGAGCACGGGTCCTACCACACCTGCTTTCCTGTGGGCACTGACCTAGCACTGCCTTCCTGCACTTCACCCTGCCTATAGCCCAGCCCCTCCCTCCTCTAGTCTGTGAAATCTTAACTCCATTCTAGGAATTTCCAGCTCAAGAAATATGGCTCTGTGATTTTGCCTAGCCCTGTCCTCCCAGCAAGTTCCAGACCTGTTCATCCCAGAGCCCCATGTTACAGCCTTCTCCATGTCTACTTTGCACCTCCTTTGAGGGATCCAAGCTTCTAGAAGGCAGGGCAGGATCTTAGTTACATAACAGACCCCTGTATTCTCTCACATCATGGTTCCCTGTACTCCATATCAAGCATTTGACCAGCTGTCATTATTGCTCAATTGTCATTATTCCTGTGTTAATTTCTCCATTGGACAGTGTCTTGGAGTCCTCTGTCCTACCACCATCATCATCACATAGCAAGAGCTCTAAAAGTCATGACTAAATAAGCCAAGGCTTTAGAGCCAGCAGGTACTTGGTTATAGGGAAGAGCTTGGTAAGCAGTTTTGCCAGCAAGGAACCAGGGTGACATAGAAGGACTGGTCCCAGGTGTCTGAGCAGTGAGGGAAGAGCAAGCCCTGGACTAGATGCCTGGGCCAGACAGGGACAGTCTTTGTACCTAGGGCCTGCTGATGCCTCACCCATATAGCAAGGAATCAGACTACCTGCATTCCCAGGGCCCTTCATTGATGGCTACTCTGCCTGATTCTAGAAGCAGCCCAGCCTACCAGGAACCACCAATCCCCGCCCTTTAGAAGTTTTCATCTGAAGGCAGCTGCTGTTTCATATTCACAGTATATCTCTCTGTCTGAAATGATCAGTTTGTGTCTGTGTTGACTGTCTCCCCCTCCAAGAATGTTTCCTTCATGAGGTAAGATAAGTTGGAAATAAAAACAAAATGGAAACATCTACCTGGCCACCAGCCCCATTCCACTCCCTTAGCAAACATACGCTCAATACTTTCTGTGTGCCACCCACATGGGTATCCAACAAGTATTTTCAACTTCACTTGATAGTTTTGCTTCTCCAAACTTGCTCCATGCCCCTCCAGATCCCCCAATTCAGGAGAAAGCACCATAGTCCACCCAGTTGCCAAAGCCTGACCCTCATGTTTGAGATTTCGCCTATCTATCCCATGTCTGGTCCAGCAGAAACCTTTGCTGGCACAGTCACTAAAATGTGTCCCCAATCAGATTACTTCCCATTTTCTTCTCTTTCAGCCACTGTTGCCTTTGTCTTGGACTGCTATCTCCTTGCTTCTATGTGGACTTTTCTCCACTGACCACAATAACTCATGCATCTAGGCTGGGGTATAGCTCAGCAATGGAGTACTTATCTAGCATGTGTGAGGCCCTGGGTTCTATCTCCAGCACTGCAAAACAAAATGACCTGTGAAATGTCTGTTCTCTCCTGCTCCCTGATTTCGGGTTTTGGATAGTGCACTCTTGCCATACTGGCCCTTGAACAAGCTCATCTTCTACCTCCCCCAACCCCAGAGTTCCAGTCTGGAGCTCTCTTTCTCTTAGCTTTGGGAGTTCCATCTTCCTTGAGATTCCCCTCTCCTAATTCTGTTCAAAGCTCTGAGAAGTCTCCCATTCACCATAACTACCATTGTTTGTCTATGTTGCTTTCCAAGTACTGGAGAACAAACTCAGGACCACTGAATTATATCCCTATCCTGTCCCTCTTCTCTCTCATCTCTCACCTTTCTTCATCCCTCTCTTTTAAAAAAAATATTAAATTATACTTGTGTGTGTGTGTGTGCGCGCGTGTGTGTGTGTGTGTGCGCGCGTGCACTCCCATGAATATGCGGTCAGAGAACAACTTGCAGGAGTTGGTTCTCTCCTTCCACTATTGTGGATCAAACTCAGATCATCAAACTCAGATCACCTTTACCCACTGAGCACCTTTACCCACTGAGCCATCTCACTGTACCCTTCCCATCCTTCTGTTCCTTCCTTCCTGTTTTGAGACAGGGTCATGCTAAGTTATCCAGTCTGGCCTTAAACTTTCAGCCCTCCTGCCTCAGCCTCTAAGTAGTTGAGGTTACAGGCATGCCGCCACACCAGGGTATAACACTACTGTCCAGTCAGCCCTCCCTCTGTATCTGTCCATCCTTGGATTCAAACAATCACTGATCCTGTACTATGAAGTTAGGTCTATGATGGCAGCCCCAGCACTGAACATAAACAGAGTTTTATTTCTTGTCTTTGTTTCCTAAGCAATAGATAGTATAACAACTACTTAGGAAATAAGCATTCTTGTTGTATTGGGTACTACAAGTAATCTAGAGATAAATTAAAACACACAGAAGGATGTGTGTAGATTACATGTAAAAACTACATCTTTCCCCTCACACTGCTAGGGATTGAGCCCAGGGTCTTGGCAAGTGTTCTACCACTGAGCCACACTGTAACCCCAATACTTTACCATTTAATAAAAAATGACTTAAATTCTTAGATTTTGTTATCTTCAGAGATTCTAGAGCCAATCCTCTGTGAGTCCCAAGGGACAACTGAATTTTATTTTTTTCATAGAATTTATTGCTGTCTGAAATGACTTACATGTTTACATGTTTACTTTCTGCCCCATCATCCCCTAGCCACCAAGAAAGTATACTCCATAAAGACAGAGACTGCCTGCCTCCATGTAGTATCCAGAGCAGGAGGGCCTGACTATAGGAGGGTTTCAAAAATATTTGGGAGGGCCAGGAATGGTGGTAGCACATCTTTAATCCCAGTACTCAGAAGGCAGAGGTAAGAGGATCTCTGTGAGTTTGAGGCCAGACTGGTCTACATAGCAAGTTCCATGGCAGCTAAAGCTACATAGTGAGACACTGTCTCAAAACCAAAAGAAAAAAAAAGAATATTTTCTGGGATAGGGACATAGCAATGTTAAAGTGCTTGCCTCACATTCACAAGACCCTGGGTTCAAATTCAATCACCAGTACAACCAGGAGGAGCAGGAGGAAGAGATGATTTATTAAATCATTATATAGGTACTTGAAGACCATGATGAACAAGATACCTGTCTTATGGTAGCTTGGGAGGGAGAGTCCCTCATGATAAGGACCACTGGTGGGTGTGCTAGGATATAGTCCACATTGGGGATTGGGGGAGATAAAAGATGGCATGGTTATGTTTGCCTAGAGACAGGACAACAGGAAAGAATGGTGACAGAGCATCTTAGACCAAGAGCCAGCATGCTAAAAGACCAAAAAGGCCAGGTGCCTTTGGGGGACTCTTATGCACAAGATGCTAACAGATGTGGGAGGAGGTGGGGTTGAAGAACAGGCCTGAAGAAGCGTCTCTGGGCAGGCATCTCTTTCCATTTGTGTCCTTCCATTCCCATCATCTCCAGATACCTGACCTAAAATTATGTTTCCAGAGCACTTTTGAATAAATAGTTGTCTTTGATCTTTACAGTTCTACATGGAAGGTTTTATTATCCATGTTTTATAGGTAAGGAGACTCTAGCTCTAAAGTGACAAGGTTACCCAGCAAGCAAGCCACAGAGCCAGGATTCAAACTGAATTACTGGGTGTGAACATCCTCACCACAGAATAGCTAACAGGGTCCCTTCTATGTCACATGATTCCTGTGGTTCCTTTTTGTCTCCTTGATAGGTCCTCTGTACCTACCCCCACCCCCTGAGCTGGATATTAAACCCAGGACCGTGTGTAAACTAGACAAGCACTGTACCACTGAGCCACACCCCCGGCCTGTCTCCAGATAAGTGTGCCTTCTCAAGATTAGAGACTTTGTCTCTTCACATTCTACCCTTGCCTCCCCACACTCCCCTCATACAGGCCACACCTCAGCTCACTTGGTGAACAAATCAGTAATTTATAAGGTGCTTCCATGGTTAGAGTGTTTTTCTCAACAGTCTCATGGGGACAGCAAGGCAGGGCTTTGAATCCCCACTTTACATATGTGAAACCAGGCTCAGAAAGTTAAGTAACTAACCCACGGTCATCCAGCTGGGAAAAACCAGAAAATGTACTCCATATTTTCCACTGTTGCCTGCAGGCTGGAGATGAGGCTCTGGAGTGGATGTGGCCTGTGCCAGGCCCAAGACATGAAGTCAGCCCAAGATGGGCCCAGCTCCTAACCTGTGAGGCTCACACCACATGATACACTCCAGTTTGGAGTTGTATGTGACTCCACAGCAGGCAAGCATACCAGCCCTGAACCTGTGGCCCTCTTGGGGCTCTTCTGACACATTCCTCTATGCAGACGGTTCAATGGGCCTCTAGGTGAGCCCTGGACCAAATGTATTAAACTCTGTGCTTCTGTTCATGGTGTTCCCTCAGCCAGGACCAGACACACTTCCCTAGGCAGCCCCCAAAACACTTTCTGTACCCTTCCCTACTGTACTCCCTGACTTCAGTGCCTGAGCCTGGACTCAAGCTATGTAACCAGAAAAGGCTATTAAATCTCCTTGTGTAAATGGGGATAATGTGAGAAACTGCATCGTAGGGTATTGGGAAGATTAAGTAGGTTAATCCTTGTAAAGCTCTCAGATGGTTTCTGACAAAAGCTGTTAGCATTTTCTTTCTTTTCTATTTTTTTAAGGGTTTTAGAATGCAGCCCAAGCTATCTTAAATTTATGGTCCTCCTGTCCCAGCCTCTCAAATGCTGAGAAACTGATAGTTCTTAATATCTCCCTCAAAGCCAACCTCCTTTCCCTCCTGGGCTACCATGACCTCTTCCCAGGTTTCTGTACTCCATTAGAAATGAGCTCTGGGGACAAAAGCTCCCTTGGATTTGCTTCCATATCCACTACCAGAGCACAGTGCCTGGCCCTCAAAGAATGTGAGTAGAGAAATGCATGAACAAATAGCTGATTATAAAGCCAGGGAAGGGCCCAGGAAAGGCACTAGACATTGTATCAGAGAAACGGGGTTTAAAGTCCCTACACACCTACTCCCTGTGTGATGACTGCTGAGAACAATCCCTTCCTGGACAGCTTGAATTTCAAACCTGTGAAATGAGAGTGACAATATCCCACTCAAGGTACCCAGTAAGGCTATATAAGGCAACCTCCATGGAGCCATCCCATGGCCCATACAGCCCACCCATGTGAAAGAACATAGCTATGGTGGCTCCCTGTCAACATGTGGCCAGGACCCTCACTGCACAATGCAGCACGAGCACAGTTGGGTGGCAGCTAGGTCCTGAGAAGCCTTTCTCTGGCTCTTTTTCTCCAAGTTGCTTTGGATTTATTTTCCTGTCCCTGCCAAAAAATGTCAGAGGCCACAGTGGAGTTCTTCCTTAATCATCCTGGCCTCTAGGTAGGAGATAGGGTCACTTCCAGAAAGTTTGGCATCCCAGGGTTACAGTGGCTATACCAGGGACCACAGAAGAACTGAGGCCCTCCAAAACTCCATTGAGGAAAGGGCTGGGAATGGCCAGGAGCAGAAGGCAAGAGGCCACAGACAGGCTAGCTAATGTCTGCCCAGCCCACTGACTCCCCTCTCCTGAGGGACTTCTCTGCATGGCACCACTCTGAAAAGTCTCTTTGGGCCATGTTGATTGAATGCATGCTGTAACTCCAGTGATGACCAGGAAGATGAGGCATATCCACCCTCAGGACTGAGCAGATCAAGCTAAGCTGGGATGAGCTATGGATTCCTTTAAGTAGCTCAAAGGAGGAGGATGGAGATGCAAGGGGTGGGGGCCAGAATTGATGTAGGAGGATGAGGAGCAGGTGAGTCCCACAGTGGCCCTCCACCCCTGTCTCTGTCCCCCATGGAGCTTGACTAGGTGTGAACAGGCTTATTCTCAGGCTATGTTGGGGATGAGGTTTGTAGCTGGCCTCCTACAGTCTGCCAGAAAAGACTGAGGCACAAAAGCTCTGCCAGGGATCCTTGAATGTGCTGACTTTGCAAGACTTCTTTCCCTGAAAATACATGTCCTGAAGATAGTTTTCTGGGTCCAGCAACAGTGCTTGGTACAGTCCAGAGTACACCCCATCTAGGATCAGTTCATGTAGGTAATCAGGAGCTTTGCTACTAAGCTTCTCAGTGACTTGCCTGTTCCATGGCCCTCCCTTGCCTGGGAGGATTCCAAGATGGCACTGACCAAAATGATTCACAATAAACATGCCCAGAAGCATTAGGCTAGCAGAGAGAATAAGAACTCATGCCGAGAATGGGTTCCTCAGATCCCCAAATACGAAGGGGGGTGGCAGGGCAAGGTGGGGGGCATACCAACCAAGTGAGAAAAACTCTAGAAATGGCCAGTTTCACTGTGTGTGAGACTTCACATAAGTCTCTCCAACCTCTCTAAACCTAAAGCTTCTAATCAATTGAAAAATAAAAGTATCCTGCTCAGAATGTTCCAGATACTCATGTGGTTCCAAGTATATCTCTGACTCCAGGTCCACTTTAAAACATAAAGCTTTTGAGCCAATTAAAGTTCTTGTGAGCCTAGAGTCCAGTAACCTAAGTCTCAAAAGATCTTCTAACAGTACAAGAAAAACGATCCTGTGGCACTGTTGGATTTACCTAGACACAAAGCTGTTGAAGTCTTAGAGACTCACTTTTATAACTTGCAGAGAGTTGAGTAATTTTCCAGAAATGGGGCTAGGCCAGTTTTCCTGTGTAAGGTACCAGCCCATCCCACTTACATAAGAAAGTATTGTTTATTCTCCCAGGATCCAAGAGGCCAACTCCTCCACAGGGTGGGGCTCAGGAGACCCGGAAGCAGCAGTCCCTAAGACCCGGTGTCAGGCCAACTCACAGTTGAGATCTAAAGCTAAGGTGGTAGAGCCTGAACCCCACCCAGGCATCGAAGGGTGGGCAGGGTAAGGTCTGTGTGTACATCAGTGGGGTTCTGAAGATTCATTAGAAATGGGTACTCTCAGTCTAATTATGTTTTTGTTCTGTTTTGGTTTTGTGATGCTGGAAATGAAACTCAGAGCTTCACTACTGAGCTATATCCCCAGTTGAGAAACTGTCTTTAACGAGAAATACCGCCCCCCGCCCTCCCATCCACACCTACCCTGGTTCCCTGTGATAGAGACAGGAACTCTGGGCCTCTCACTCTCAGAGCCAGCCATTGTTAACAACTCGAATACCTTTTTCCTAACATTTTGTGCAAAAATTAAAAGAATAAAAACAGTTCCATAATGTGCACATTATTGTACAAGTTGCTTTTTTTTTCACTTAATATATTAAGGGCATCTATGCCTATTAGTACAGATGTTCTGACACCCTTTGTATCAAAAGCTTTGATTTCCAGTCTGTCTACCCAGACCCAACCCCTGATTCTGGGCACATAGGTAATTTCTATTTTGTCTATTATTATAAATCATCGTGCAGAGAAGCTGGGTATCCTTTTCCAATTATTTGCTTAGGGAAAATTCTACATTTAATCTCTGTATCATTGGACCTGCCCAGTTAGAAAGTGTTCATAGGTGTGGGAGATGACCAGTCAGGTCAGCCTCCCACCAGGAGTACATACTCAGGCAGAGCCCTGTATTTCCTCATCCCATGCCACTGTGGGTCACTTTATCCCTCCCCACTGAAGCTAGATATCCCAGAGGACAACCTGAGCTACCCCTCATCAGTCCCTGCTCCAGTGGTCCCCTCCCCCACATGACAAGAAAACATGTCAAATCTTTCTCTCTGCTCCCACCCCAATATAGCAGACATGAAGACCAGCACTTGAACCCCTAAATGACCAATGATGGAGCCACAAGTTACTGAGACCTTCAGTCCCACCTCTGCTTACCTGAAACATATCTCCATTGACTGTAGTCCCCATGTCCTCAGAACCAGCTGGAAAGAGCAAAGAGACATCATCACCCACTGTCTAGCTTATAAGCACAGAATGGTCCTACATAAACCTCTGGAGCCAGCTACTGTGTATACACATAATTATCCTGAACCCTCCCCCTAAGACATAATGGACACATGGACAACTGAAGTTCAGTACCTGACTGTTCCCAGTGCCTTGCACAGCCACTGTCATACTTAACTTCTGCTAAAACCACAGCCCTATAATGACCCATTTTGTAGATTCTCAAGTAGAGGCTCAGAAAGGCTACTGTGATTGCTCAAGATCACCCAGCCAGTGCACAGCTCCTTACCTACCTGAAGTTAACTGTGGAGCCCAGGCCTAGTAAGCAGAGGCACTGCAGGCTCAGGGAGAGGCCACCAGGGATGAGGAAGAAAGGGGCCTGAGTCTCTGCATGTCCTGGTGGAGCCTTGAGAAACCATTCTACCTGGGAGAGCAGGACTCACAGTTCCCCCTGGGCAACACTTGGCCTATTTTTCCTCTTTGCCCCTCCCAGAATGATTCCATTTTGCCTTCACCCTGACTCCTCCCAATCTCTTTGTATAATATCCAATTAGTCACAAATCACCTGTACTTTCTGCTGCAGCAGTGGCCCTCAAAGTTGCCGTCCACTTTCTTCCTGATACTCAGCCCAGCCTGTGCCCTCACCATCTCACACCTGCACACTCGCTTTGGGCTCTCTGTCCTGATAGTGGCAAATACCTGGAAGAGCACCATGACTGTCTTCTTCAGAGCCATGCCTGTGCACGGGACTTGGGCCTTTTTGTACAAGTTCAACCACTAGTTGCTAAGTAAACAAATGAATTCTTTTTTAATGGTATGCTCTAAAAAGTACTTTTTGGGGAGTGGGGCTGGAGAGATAGCTCAGTGGTTAAGAACACTGATTGCTCTTGCAAAGGGCCCTGGTTTGGTTCCCAGCACCCACATGGTGGCTAATAATAGTCCATAACTCCAGTTCTAGGGGACTCCACACCCCCTTCTGGGCTCCATGAGCACTACATGACATGGATATACTTACATGCAGGTAAAACACTCATACACATAAAAGAAAAATAAATAAATTTTTTTAGGGGCTGGAGAGATGGCTCAGTGGTTAAGAACACTGGTTGTTCTTGCAGAAGACCCGGGTTCGAATCCCAGCACCCACATAGCAGATAACAACTGTCTGTAACTCCAGTTCCAGGGGATCTGACAGGCTCTTCTGTCTTCCACGGGCATTACACGACATGGGTGCACTTACCTACACGCAGGTAATACACGCATATACATAAAATAAAAAATATTTTTCAGAGTACTTTTTTGGATCTACTCCTTCTCCAAGGTACAGTACACAAGTCACCTCCTCTAGGGAGCCTTTACCTGCTTCCTCTGCTTCTCTAGGTACTAAAAGAAGGTCTCATCTCTGGGGTGCTCCAGAACACTACACAGCACCCCGCACTCTTGTGTAATGACTTGGTGAAGTTGCAGCACTCCTCTCTACCCTCACCTGCCCCCATCTCAGACCCCATCCCCAGCAAGGCCACACTGCTGAGCGTTGCTGAGGAGCCTGGTGCCCATCTTCGTGTCCATCTTCACCTCCAGAATGAGGCGTCAGCCTCTTTGGGAACCCCACCCACCCCCACACCCATGCACAGAATCACCAGGTGCATGTACTCCCGTATCAGGCTCTGAATATTTGTTTGTTCCTAAGAGCTCCTGCACAGAATGAGTGAACAGCAATTGATGGCCAAATAAAAACTGAATTGCTCTTTAGGTGCCCATTGTAATTTGCAAGGCCTCCCTGAAACCACAGTGTCTATCGGAGGCAATGTGTGGTTACCACAGAAGGACAGCTAGCCCTGTAGGGCTGTGAGAAGCAGCAGAACTTTTGTTCTGAAGCCTGAAAGGACTGAAGGGGGATACTGAAACTCATGGCAATAATGTGCCACTGATGTAAATTATAACGGACTTTGCAGAGTCAAGCAGTGATTGAGCCTGATCTACTATAGCAGCTGTTACCTCACCCACTCAGGTTTTCTACTGCAGGGGTGGCCTGGTCTCTAAATGGGGGTGAGTCCAAAAGGGTATCAGTGTCAGCATCCTCACAGGGGCATCTTCTGGGGCATCTCTTCTACCTGGCCTTATATTACCAGGGTCCATTCCCGATGCTGTGAGCCTGCAGGCACAGCCTTTCAGAGAGACCTGCCCCCATCTCAGACCCCTCCTCAGCAGGTCACACAACTTGCCTGGTGCCCACCTTCATCTCTAGAAAGACTGAAGAGTGTCAGCCTCCTTGGGAACCTCCCTCCCAAGCCCAACCCCCCCATGCACAGAATCACCAGTATCTACTTTACAATGCTCTCTGATTCTTAGACATTTATGATCCTAAGTCGGCAACAGAGTCAGCAGAACAAACACAGTAAAGCAAATACAAATCCCGGGGATAAGCTGTTGAGTGTGTGGCCTCCCCAGATGCCTGGCCCATTTTGAAATAAAGGATCTAGAACATTCCTATGAGCTTACTGAGGCCCAGCAGGAGAAATGGGATTCTGTAGAGCTAATCCACACGTTACAGTCAGGCCTGAGCCCAGAGAACTGGGTGTGAAAGTGTAGACCATTTGGGCACTACCCAAGGCTGATGAATGGAAACAAAGTATCTATGGCTCAGGCTGGCTGCAGATCTGCCTAGAGAACACCTTAGAGGGGCTGGGGCTCAGGCCTACACCAGATACCTCTTTCCCTGGGGACCCCTGAGAGCATTAAGGTACTCAGCACAGGGCCTGCTTATTAGAAGACCCCATCATCTAATGGGAGGTGACTCAGAGATATAGAATGGCTGCTGTTGGAGCCAGTTTCCACCCATCTCCCAGCAGACCCAGACCCTTTCCCTCAGCCCATTCAGGCCCCTGGCATTCCCTCCTGCTCAGAGAGGAGGCTGCGTAGCACTGCCTAGGCTTAGGAGAGTCAGATCCATTTGATTTGTGCCTGGACACCCACTGAGCTCCCCTCCTACAGTATGTCCCTGCTCCCACAACTACCACTCAGGAGGGCAGCTGAGCATCTGCAACCCTAGCAGGTGTGAGTCTTGGAGATCTTCAGAGAGCTGTGTCCCTGGCAGCTCCCTGAAGGATGTCACCCACTGCTTCTCTTTCCATCATTTCAGATCTGTGACCAATCAGTGCCCCATCCCTCCAGGCTGTAAGTCTCTGGAAAAATCACCACTCACTTGCTCAGACCCCAGACCCTTCTGGCCACACTTAACCCAAACTCCACCTGTCCTCTCTCATGAGGTTCTGACCACCTGGGGCCTCCTGCAACCAGCCAGGTCAAATGAGGGAAAGGAGTGTCCCCAAGGGTGTGAACAAGTGAGTACCATGCAGGAACCTGGCAGGTTTCCTGGGACATTGGCGGGGCCATACTGGGAGGCTGTGAGCTGTTATTTCAGAAGACCAGTATGGCTGGCTTGGTTAGATAGACCCCTGCCTCTCCTTGCCACATCCAATCAACTCTAGGGAGCACAACATAATATTTGGAAAAACATAAGAGCACAGAGAGTTAGGAGACCTGTAATCAAGTCCCAGATCTATCACTCTGGGCAAGGTATACAAATTCCAGTTTAATTATTGTTATTATTATTATTACATTGTATTTATCTAGAGTGTGTGTATGTATTTATGTGTGTGATGTACAAGTGTGTGTGAGGTCAGAGGACAACTTGTGGGAGTCTGCTCTCTCTACCATGTGGGTTCTGGAGAACAAACTAAGGTGTCAAGCTTGGAGGCAAGTGCTTTTATCCACTGAGCCATCCTAATGGCCCCCGAAATCCAGTTTCTTGTATGTTACAAAAGGCTTACTACATTTCTCATATCAAGGTGATCATATCATCTCATATCACCTTGATATAAAGTTGCTTCAACTCCTTAGCCTTAGAAACTCTTCATTTCTGTTTCCCCAGTGGGGCTGGCACACAGAAGGTGCTCAGCAAAATGTTGAATGAATAGAAATACAAAGGGCCTTGTGAACATCATACACACACACACACACACTCAACAGGCCCATAAACCTCTCTAAAATGACAAAACAACAAGTTCTGTTTGGAATGTACCTATGAGTGTCCTAGTACTGCGTTTTTACTAAATATTTATAAGAAATTATTCTTTTGATCAGAATAATAAACATGATACTGCAGAAAACAGGCCACCCTGAATGGGTGAATCACCCTGAATGGTTTTGGATCACCTATAGAAAGTCATTAAGTAGACTGCTATAAACTCAAACCAGGGCCAGGCACATGGAAGACTGCATGGTCAAGACCTTAAGGGATTCAGTCTGACAGAGTTTGATCCTTGATTGCCACTTCCTAGTTGTTTTGTTTGCCTTTTGAGGAGGCTTCCTGTTCCCTACTCAGAAGTGAGTTCAATAGTGTGTATGAAATTATTAAATGTAATTAACCAGTCTCATTCATGGCTTGCAGGATGGCAGGCGGTCCCCAGGAAGATCTGAAGAGTTCTTGTTATGTCCTGCTTTCCCAGCTGCCTGAAAGCTAACCTGTGTTCTTCCCACACCTGCACCACTTAGCTGGGAGCCTGGGACAGCCTGGGACTCAAGACTCACTCTTAGAACGGAGTGGGGGGGGTGGTGACAGAGCCAGACAGTGGAAGAGCTAAGCTAGAGATAAAACGGCATGAGCAAATTCTTGTCCCCGTCTGCGGATCCAGTCTCAGGGCAGACTCCACCTGTGGGGATTCCCAGTTCCTCGCTATGTCCCCAGGCCCCACGGACACACACAGGCCCCTGGCCAGCCTGCAGGGCAGGGCTCTTGGGCACTGCGCGGACCCAGGCTGGGTCTGTGCAGAGCCTGAGCCTCCCGGCCCCAGGTGGCGGCCTCAGTCCCCAGCTCCAGGCCACTGCGCTGACTCACCCCCGCTCGCGAGTCCCAGCTGCGCCGAGGCCACCTGACTGCCGGCAGGTGCCCCGAAGCCCTGATCATTCTCGATGCCAGCAATCTCGCTCTCCTGTTGGGCCAGGAAGGCGGCCGCCGGGTCCTCCTCGGCGGTCTCCGGGGCCCCGCTCTCGGACGACGAGAAGAAGCCGAAGTCATCAGCCATTTTCCCCGCGTCTGGGTTGAAGCCTCCGCCCAGCTGAGCTCTGCCCGCGCTGCACTCGGCGGCCGCAACTGTCACCCTCGCCGCCCCGAGCAGGCTGCGCGGGGACGGCTCGCCACGGCCCGCACTTGCCCTCGTCACCCAGACGGGCTCGCCTGTCACTGCGGCTGCGGCGCCGCGGCGGGAGGAGCCCGAGCTGGAATGCAGTGATGTCACCGACCGAGGGAGGGGCCCGGCGGCCCAGAGGTCGCCCTGCGGCGACCACAGGAGGGCGGCAGAACCGGGCTGAGGGCGGCGCTGGGGAACCGGGCTGCGGGAGCGCTCCCGCCTGGCCAGCCAGCGCAACGTCCGCGGCACTGGCCCTACGTGCGCCCCGCCCCGCTGGCCTAAGGCCCGCTGCCCCGGGAGCGCCGGGAAGGCGGCGGCTGCGCAGATCCTCCGCCCGATTCTTTTTCCCAAAGTTTCCTTCGGAGCCGATTTTAGGAATCATGTTCGAGAACCTGCTCCTCCTTGAGAGGAGGGAACTGAGGCTGGAAACGGCTTCCGAGCATCCGTCGGTGCAAGTCAGAGAGCCTTTGCTTACTTGGCCCCCACAACGTGTGTGACATCCAGTTCTATCCGTGTCATCTCCTATAACCAGGGATGGTTCCTCTTTCTTGGTGTTTGATGACACTGACGTTTTTTAAGGCAACTAGCCAGTTATTTTGTCCGTTCATGTGAGCTCTTATATCTTCTAGTTAGATTCAGTTAAAGTGATACCCAGTTCTTACTGCATCCTATGAGCAGGCACTGAATGTCAATTTGTCCCATTATTGATGACGTAAATGTTCATCATACAGCTAAGGTGGAGTCTGAGATTTCTCCACTATAAAGTTACTAATTTCCTTCGGTAATTAATAAAGATATACATTGAGACTACAGATTTGATGTCACTCCTCAAACTTTCACCTATTTGATCATTTTCATTTTCACTTTTTTATGGGGGGGCAGGGTCTAATGTAGCCCTGTACAAGACTGACCTTGAACTCTATATAGCCAAGGTTGGCCTCAAACTAATGATCATGCTTCAGGTTCCCCAGTGCTGAACAAGTATTCAGATCCTGATATGGAAGTACATGCACCTGGGGATATCAAGTCATTGCACAAGAGTGGGGAGCTGCTGTGTAATATTTTGGAGTACCCCAGAGATAGACATGCACTGTGCCTGATTCTTTTTTGCCATAATAGAATATCTTGCATTTATTCTTTGACAATTTCATGCATATAAACAATGCAATATGTACCTCCACCCCCCACCCACTCCCCTCAGGCATTTCCAACAAGTCATAACCCCCTTTTTTTTGGTTTTGCCAATAACACACTGAGTCCAATTAGCATTGCCTGTTGGAATGTTGGCTAATCTTGTTTAATCTTATGCAGGTAGCCATAGTTGCAGTGAGCTCATGATGCAATGGCCATGTCATGTCTGGAAGGCAGCATTTCACAGCACTCATCTGCATCCTCTGGCTCTTACATTTTTTCCACCTTTCATAGATATTCCTTGAGCCTTGAGGGGGGAGTGATACAAGTGTCCCATTTATAGCTAAGCACTCAATAGTCATTCTTAGCACTTTTATGAGTTTCTATATTAACTGCTGACCACTACAGAGAGAAGATTCTGTGGCCAAAGCTGAGGGCAGTATTCATCTATGGGTATAAACATAAATATTTAAAAGTCTGTTTGACAACAGTTGTAGGTTCCTACCTAGAACCTGTGACCTCCTGAGTCATCAGGCTTTTGATCAGCTTTACAGTACCAGACCTGAATTTCTTCCTATGGAGGAGACCTCAAATCCAATTCAAAAGCAGTTTGTTGCCCCATATCATTTGCACCACTATTGCACCAGTGGGACCATCTTGTCTAACAGGTTGGTGTTGTAGCATGTAGGGTTGACTACAGGGATGCCATTGATATCTTTCCTCTCCCAGCAGCCTGCATAGCAAAGCCCTGGGTTCCATCCCCAGCACTGCATAAACTGGGTAAAATAGAAAGGTTTCTTCTCTCCCTGTAATATACCCACAAAATAATTACCGGTGATTACAACAATATACACATATATACGTTGCAGTTGGTTTATTAGGACAAGGATCTACACGTTATCTTAGCATTGCTTATAGTGACTAAAGGGCACTCACTTTAAGTGTTCTGTGTCATGCATGTAACCAGTAGCACAAGGAAGGGATGAAGCAGATCATCAACCTGAAATGTTTCCTGTGCCCTTTCACAGTCAACTTCTTCTATCTATGTCAGCCCACTCCCAGGATACAGAGTGCTTTCTTGTCAGCCCATCTGTATTTGTATTCATTTTAAAGTGATTTATTTGTATGTGAGAGAGAATGTATTTGCACATGTGTGTGTGGAGTCTAGGAGGTGTCCAATGACTTTCTCTATCACTCTCCTTATTTGTTTGAGGTAGGGTCTCTCACTGAACCTGAGGTCACATTTTCTTGGCTAGGCTGGAAGCCAGCAAGCCCCAGCAATCCTCCTGTCTCTGTTCACTTAGGAGTTGGGGTTACTGGCATGTGTGGGATACCTGTCTTGTTATGTGGGTGCTGGGACTGGTGTTCCGGTCCTATTGGTTGTGCAGCAAGCATTTTAAACTGTTAGGTCATCTCTGATGTATAGAATTCCATGGTATGAATATAATGTGTAACTTTCACTTGTTTACAGATATTTAGATTGTGACCAAGTTTTTGTTATTATTCATGAAGTTCCTGCAAAAATGTGCGTACAATCTTTGTATGAGCATATTTTCATTTCTCTTGGGCAAACATCTATGAGTGGAATTATTAGTTGTATGTAAGTTTAACTTTATCAAGAATGGGGAAGAGAAAAAAAAAAGAATGGGGAAGAGGAAGCTGGGGAGACAGATGGCTCAGTGGGTAAAGTGTTTGCTGTACAAACATGGCCTGAGTTTGGATGCCTAGCACCCACATAAAAAGTCAGACATGGCAGTGCACCTGTAATTCCAGTTCTGACAGGTGAAGATAGGAGGATGGGAGGCAGTTCACTAGCTCTCCAATCTAGTCAGTTAGTGAGCTCCAGTTTCAGTGAGCAATCCCGTCTCAAAACTAAGGTGGGACCGAGTGCCTTCTCAGAACTGGTTCTGAGTTCTGAGTTACTGCTGCTTTGGGGACTAAGGTTTTCAATAGACCTCTTCAAAATGTCATCTCAAATGGAACATACCACAGAAACTGTGATACATTTCACAAATTTGCTGGAGATAAAGACTACTGAATGAAAGGGGACCTGCATACCCACGAAAAGGGCGTTCCCTGGGGTTTTAGAGAAACCAAAAGGACCCTCTGGCTGTGGACAAAATAGTGAAGGGCTGGACAGCAAAGTGGCCATCCAGAGCTTTTCATCATCAGCTGCAGGCTCATCATTGCATGCAATGCCTATTTTATAGTTCACATGAAGCAGAAGGGAAGTAGTCTAAACCAAGCAGTGATGCTCCCACCCTGGTAAGATTCCCCCACAGAGTCACTTAAGGAACCTGCCCCACAGTTTCTCACATGGACCCTTAGGAAAAGTCCAAATAGCACCCAAAGCCAGTGTGACAAGCAGAGAAAGAAAGGATCATTGAATGATGGAGAAGCTTTTGATTTTTATATTGTTAGCATCCTCTTACCCTCAATAAATAACATATGTTTTAGTTCTGGGGGGAAAAAAGGATGGGAAGTAATAAAAGACTCCCAATGTAGACCTCTGTCCTCCATACATATATATACATACACATACCACGTGCACACACACATATTACACCCCCCACACACACACACACAATGAAGGAAGAGGAGGTGTCATCAAGCCATTTCCCAAGATGGTTTGCAGTCTCACCAGTAAAGTGTGACACTTTGTCTGTGTCTCATATCCTCCCCAACATTTGACCTCTCCACCCCCCAAGATTTATTTATTTTTATTTTACATGCATGGGTGTTTTGCCTGCATCTGATACAGAAGTGTAGCATGTATGCAATGTCCACGGAACTCGGAAAAGGCCGTTGAATCCCCTAGAACTGGTGCTATGAACAGCTGTGTGTGATGGTTGAGCCACCATGTCAATGCTAGGAAACAAACCTGGGTCCTCTGCAAAAGCAGTCAGTGCTCTTAACCACTGAGCCAGCTCCCCAGTCCCACTTGGCAGTTTTTAACTTTAACCTTCTACATATTATACATCATCTTACTAAGATTTGAATTTGCATTTCCCTAGTAACAAATAATTTGCATTTTGTCATGTCATCGATATGAAGTATCCATTGAAATCTGTAAATTTTGTCATTGGTTTGCTTTGTTATTATTAAGTAGGTGACCTATGTATACATTTATGTCAAACCCTTTGATGTGTGTGCTGTGAATATTTTTTCCAGTCTATATATTGCCTTTTCTTTTCTTTTTTCCTTTGTCTTTTTGAGACAAGGTCTCCCAGTAGCCCCAGCTGACCTGGCACTCACCATGTAGACCAGGCTAGCCTCAAACTCCCAAGTGCTGGGACTAAAGGCATGTGCCACCATACCCGGCAGGGTATTTTTTTTTTCCGTCTTTTTGAGACAGGGTCTCCTTGTAGCCCCAGCTGGTCTGGAACTCACTAGGGAGACCAGGGTTGTCTCAATCTCACAAAGATCTGCCTGCCTCTGCCTCCCGAGTCCTGAGATTAAAAGTATGCACCACCATACCCGGTTCTTTTCATTTTTTTCTTTATTCATGTCTTGGGTAGGGAGAGTGGGGTGGGCATGTTCATGTTTTTGTGTGTATGTATGTATGTATGTATGTATGTATGTGCACATGTGGAGGCCAGAGGTTGGCCACAGGTGTGGTTCCTCAAGAGCCATCCACCTTGTTTTTTTATTTATTTCACGTGTATGTTTGTATATGTGTGTGTGTGTGTGTGTGTGTGTGTGTGTGTGTGTGGACATACATGCCACAGCACATGTGTACAAGTCAGATGACAACTTGGAAAAGTCAGTTTCTTCTTTCACCATGTAGGTAGGTCCCAGGAATCGAGCTCAGGTCATCAGGCTTGATGGCAGGTAAACCACTGATCAATCTTGCCAGTCCCACCTTATTTTTTGAAACAGATCTTTCACCTGGGACCTGGGCTTATGGATTAAACTAGCCTGGCTGTCCAGCAAGACTTAGGGATCCTACAGTCTCAATCTCCCTAGCACTTGGATTACAAACTGCACCAACCATACTTGGCTTTTTAGAGACTGACCTCAAGTTCTGATGCTTGCACAACAAGCACTTTACCAACTGAACTATCTCCCTAGCCCTTATTTGTACACCTTAAAGAAGAAAATATTTAAAAAATTTTTCATGTCAGTGCTTTTTTTTTTTTTTTTTTTGGTCTTTTTGAGACAGGGCCTCCCTGTAGCCCCAGCTGGCCTGGGACTTCCTATGTAGACCAGGCTGTCCTCAAACTCACAAAGATCCACCTGTAGATTCTGCCTCCCAAGCAGATTAAAGGCACGCACCACCACACCCGGCTTCATGTCAGTGCTTTTAACTGCTGAGCCATCTCTTCAGTCTCTAACTTTTCTTCTTATAAAACTAAAATTAGGAGCTGGAGAGATGCTCAGCAGTTAAAAACACTTACTGTTCTTCCAGAGGAGTTAGGTTCGAGTCTCAGAACCCACGTGGCAACTAACAACTACCCATAACTCCAGTTGCAGGGGATCCGACACCCTCTTCTGGCCTCTTTGGGCATTGCATACACGGTACACTTACATACACACAAGCAATATACTCATACACATAAAGATAATGAATATTTCTTAAAAACTGAAACTGGCCGGGCATGATGGCGCACACCTTTAATCCCAGCACTTGGGGGGCAGAGGCAGGCGGATTTCTGTGAGTTCAAGGCCAGCCTGGTCTACACAGTAAGTTCCAGGACAGCTGGGGCTACAGGGAGACCCTGTCTCAAAAAGACCAAAAAAAACCCCACAAAAACAAAAACCCGAAACTAACCAGACATGATGGTGCAGGCCTTTAATCCTAGCCCTTTAGAGGTCAAGGCAAGAGTATCATGGTTTTTTTGTTGTTGTTGTTGTTGTTGTTGTTTGTCTTTTTGAAACAGGGTATCCCTGTGGCCCCAGCTGGCCGAGAACTCGCTATGTAGACCAGGCTGGCCTGGAACTCACAGAGATCCACCTGCTTCTGCCTCCCAAATGCTGGGATTAAAGGCATGCACCACCACGCCTGGCAAGGATCATGATTTTGAGGTCACACTGGGCTATACCATACCATAATGAACTGTACCTCAAACTGTAAGTCAGAACCAACCCTTCCTTCATCAACCCTTCCTTCCTAGTTTATAATAGCACAGCAACAGGAAAACTAGCTAAGACACCATGTCTTTATGACAGTAAGTCTTTGTATATATGAGCATGTGATATCTTTCCATTTATTTATGTCTTAATTTCTCTGACCAGCGATCTGCAGTTGTCATTGTACAAGTCTTTCGCCTCTCTGGGAGTTGTTTTTTTGTCATTGTGACAAAATATCTCAGAAAACAACTTAAAAAGAGGAAAGATTTCTTTTGGTCCATGGTTTCAGTCCATGGCTCCACTGGGACTCTGCACCATGAGTTGGAACACCACGTGGCAGAGCATGTGGCTCACTTCATGGTGAACAGGAGGCAGAGGGGCAGAGAACAGTCAAGACAACATACACCTTCAAAGCTACCCACCCCATGGCCTACCTCCTCTCTCCAGTCTGTCCTGATGTTCACTTTGAAGTCCAGTCTGATTTGAACCAATAGCAATCTTCCTGTCTCAGCCTTCTGAGTTCTGGGATTGCAGGTATACATCACTATGCCTGATTTCTTGATTGATTTTTATATGTTGAACCACCCCTGAACTCCAGGAATAAATTCTACCTGATACTGATGTACAATTCTTTTATGGTACTGCTAAATTTAGTTAATGAGTATTTTTACAGAGACCTGAAGAGGGTGTCAGATCCCCTGGAACTGGAGTTTCAGACAGTTGTTAGCCACAATGTGAGTGCTAGGAACAAAGTTCAAGTC
The DNA here is from genome assembly GCF_000622305.1 of Nannospalax galili. Lineage (NCBI taxonomy): Eukaryota > Metazoa > Chordata > Mammalia > Rodentia > Spalacidae > Nannospalax > Nannospalax galili. Next base: position 665,220 of record NW_008350126.1, on the reverse strand, counting down.
CTCTACAAGAGGAGCAGATGCTCTTAACTGGTGAGGCATCTCTCCAATCCCCTAACTTTTTTTTCCTTGAGACAGGGTCTCACTATGGCCTGCAACTCATTATGTAGACGAGACTGACCTCAAACTCAGAGATCCACATGCCTCTGCCTCTCTAGTGCTCAAATTAAAGGTGTTCCCAAGGGGCTACGGTTAAGAGCACTAGATGCTCTTGTAGAGGACCTGGGTTCAATTCCCAGCAGCCACATGGCAACTAACAACTGTCCAAAATTCCATTTCCAGGGGATATGACACCCTCTTCTGACCTCCAGGGGCATTGCACAACCCAGGTGCACTTATATGCATTCAGGCAATTCACTCATACACATACAATAAAAACAGTAGATTAAAAAAAAATTTAAGTGTGTACCACTATGCCTGGCTCAGGAGTTTTTTTTTCTTGTAATGCATTTGGTTTTGGTATTATAGTATGACTAACCTCATATAATAGATAGGGGAATGCTCCCTACTCTTTGATTTCTTGAGACATTTGAGAGGAGGGATAAGGGTATAGTTCAGTGGGAGACACTTGCATAGTATGCTTAAGGCCCTGAATTTGGTTCCTAGAACCACTAGAACAAATTTGTACATTAAGTATCTAAATGATAGGGCCTGAGCTTACAGTGCCAGTTACCTAAGAGGCTGAAGTAGAAGATTACTTGAGTACAGGAAGTCAAAACCAGCTAACATAGCTGGACCATGTCTTTAAAAAAATCAGGGCTGGAGAAATGGCTAATTGGTTAAGAGCACTAGGCACTCTTATAGAGGACCCAGGTTCAATTCCCAGTACCCATATGGCTGCTAACAACCATTTGTAACTCCAGTTCCAGGGTATCTGACAGCCTCTTCTGACCCCTGTGGCATTGCACAATATGGGTACACTTACTTATATGCAGGCAATATACTCATACACACAAAAGAATAAATAATAGATAAGACAAAAAAAATTAAAAAACAATAGTCATTTCTTCTCCCAAAAGACGTATTACAAATGAGGTGGGCATAGAAGTGCACAGCTATAATCCCAGCTCCCAGGAAACAGAGGCAGGATTATAACAAATTCAAGGTCGGCCTGGACTACATCATGAGACCTTGACTAGAGAGAGATGGCTGAGCAGTTAAGAGCACTGACTGCTCTTGCAGAGAATTTGGGTTTGGTTCCCAGCACCCACATGGTGGCTAACAACTATCCTTAACTCCAGTTCCAGGGAATCCAATGCCTTCTTCTGTCCTCCTCAGGCATTGCATACATGGCTGCACTCATATACAAGCAAGCAAAACATACACATAAAATAGATAAAAATTTAAAATGAGACAAAACATAACAAAGCAAAAATGCATAAATGGGCTAGGTGTGGCGGTACACGCCTGTAATCCCAGCACTCTGGGAGGCAGAGACTGGCAGATCTCTGTGAGTTCCAGGCCAGCCTACAAAGTGAGTTCCAGGCCAACTGGGGCTACAGGGAGACCTTGACTAAAAAACAAAAGAAGCAAGCAAGTAAACAAACAAACAAAAGTATAAATGGCCAGCAATCACATGAGCAGAAATGCAAATCAAAACCACAATTAGATATCACTTCACATTTTTGAGCTAGCAAATACTTTTTTTT
>NW_008350126.1:645160-663461 GCF_000622305.1 Nannospalax galili | reverse complement strand
CATTTCCATGCATGTTGCTTTATTTGATAGTTTTCTAGGACTTATGTCTTATATTGGCAAGATTAAATTTTTTTTTTATTTTTTAGAAGAAGCATTTCATTACCGCTTTAACATACTCAATAACAACTTCCAGAGCAGGAAAAAGTGTTCACAAGGATGTTGAAAACTTGGAACCACTAAAGACTGCAGAATGTGAAAATGCAGCTGCTGTGGAAAGCATTTTGGTGTTTCTTCAAAAAGTTAAAAATAGAATTATCACATGACCCAGCAACTTCTTATGGATATGTATCCATAAGATTCAAAACAACTATTCAAGCCAAAGTTATATACAAATGTTCATAGCAGTACTATTAATGATAGTCAACTGTGAGCAAGGCATCTGGAGGGTCAGCACTTGGGAGTCTGAGGCAGAAGGATTTTGAGTTCAAGGATAGGTTGAGATATAATAGCAAGATCTTGACTCAGAAAAAAAAATAATCTAAATATGAAAACAATCTAAATGTCTACCAACTGGTTTATGTATTTTAAATGTGGTCTAACAATATAGTGGGACACTATTCAGTCATGAAAAGTATTGATATATGCTTCAACATAGTTGAACTTTGAATATATTATAAGTGAAAGGAAAGATACCCACAAAGTCAATATATTGCATTATTCCATTTAAATAAAATATCCAGAGTAGGCAAATTTATAGACACAAAGTGTAGGTTAGAGTTTGCTAGTAGCTAAGGAAGGGGAAGACACATATTTTTAAATTATTTTTTTATTTTATGTGTATGAGTGTATAGCTTGTGTGTATGTAAGTATACCCATATTATGCAATGCCTAAGAATGTCAGAAGAGGGTGTTGGATCTCCTGGAACTAGAGTTACGAATGATTGTTAGCCTCCATGTAGGTACTAGGAACCAAACCCAAGTCCTCTGTAAGAGCAGTCAGTGCTCTTAACCACTGAGCAATCTCTCCAGCCCCAGAAAAGATATGTATTTTTTAGTGTTCCTTCAGCTGCTGGATCCCATGACCAATTTGCATTCATTTGTAACAGTCAACAGTGTACCTTCAGAATACTTCCCTAAGGAAGGGGAAAATTATGAATGATTTATGGATACAGCGTTTACAGTTGAGAGTACTGGTTTCCTTTCTGTTACTGTGACAAACAGCATGACCAAATGCAACTTAGCAGAGGAAGGGGTTTATTTCACCTTACAGGTTGCAATCCACAATTGAGGGGAGTCAGGGCAGGAACCCATGTAAGAACTTAAAGTAGAAATCATGGAGGAACACAGCTTGCTGGCTGTCTTGCAGGCCAGTTTATACTCAGCCAGCTTTCCTATACAGCTCAAGTCCACCTGCCTAAGAATGGGTGCCACCCACAGTGTGCTGCGCCCCTTTAAATCAATTAACAATCAAGACAATCCTCCCACAGATGTGCCCATAGGCCAATCTGATCTGGAAAATCCTTCAATTGAATCTCCCTTCTCAGGTGACTCTAGGCTGTGTCAGGTTGACAGAAGAAGCTAACAGGCCAGTAGTGATGTTTGCATAGCATTTTACTAAATGCCACTAAACTGTACAAAATAAAATGGTAAAAATGGCTTGGAACTTGAGGCAAACTTCTTACCTTAGTGTCTTTGGTGAATATCTCACTTTATAGACTTCCTGGGGGCTATGACTAATTTACAAAATCTGTTAAGGAGTCAAAAAAGATAGAGATTATTCACCAGTCCAAAACCTGGAGAATGACCATGGATTATAGAGATCTAAAAATTTATTAATTTTTACTTTTGTGTATGAATGTATTGCCTGCATGTGTGTAAGTTCACCTGTATCTCACAGTGCCTGAGGAGGTCAGAAGAGGACATCGGATCCCCTAGAACTAGAGTTACAGACAGTTGTTAGCCACCATGTGGATGCTGGGAACCCAAAGGAGGTCCTCTTCAAGAGCAGCCAGTACTCTTAACTGCTGAGCCACCATTTAATTTCCAGCTACCAGGAAAACTTTCCTTCATGTCAGAAGTCACCAGAAGCTCAGAGAGCTACAGCTGGGGGATATGGCAAAAACAACCTGAGCAAATGATTCCAATGGGGTTTGGATCTCAGTTATTGAAAGGAGCAGAAGCTTGGTATGCAGTGCTAGAACAGCAATTGCTAGTTGTATATAAAGCATTGCAACAAGTGGACTCCATCACTGGTCCCACCTCAGTAACCATAAAAACAGCTTATCTAATTGAGGGTTGGATTTAAAGTCATTTGGCAAACCCTCTTTCTTGGGTAGCACAAAATTAAACCCTACAGAAGTGGCATGCGTATTTACAGCAACATGGTATGGTGTCTGCAACTGTCACCAATGCCATACAGACTGTTCTGAAGCCAATGTACTTTCAAGCCACTGAGATCCTCCAATCATTGAACCAACAGTTAAGCCAGATAACAGTGATAGAAGGGATACCACCCATGCCTGTAGATATCCAGTACAATATGGTACAAGTGGAGCACCAAACAGGAATGGGTAACATAAGAAATACAACACCACATGGCTGGAGAAAGGAGAAAGAAAAAACAGCCAGTGGACTTAGTTAAGAACAGTATATAGCTAATAGTAAGTCATTAGACTTGGCCTGTGACAATCTGCACTGACAGGCTATCTTCAGAGGTCTAACTTTTTAGATGGCCCAATGGGAAAAGTAAAACTAGTGGGTGCTGGGTCAACAGCTATGGAGACAACAGTTGTAGCAGGAAATATATAATAAAGTGCAACAGGAATCAGAACCCCTGGTAGTTTTCCATGTGGCATCCCACAGCCTACTGAGTCCTCCTGCAAACTAGGAGGCAGGTGCCCTTACCAAAGGATGAATCAGCTGCCCTCAGGTGCCACTATTGGCTGCCCACTGGGTTCATGTAAGTCTGGTCACAAGGGAGCCAACATGGGAAGGAAAACAGATAAAGCAATTGGCATTCTTGTAAAATATTCTGACATCTTACATGTTGTCAGTCATTCAAGGCATGTTCCTGATTATGACCTTTGGTGGATGAATGCTATGACACATACATAAAGCAATTTGCCCCATAAGGGCCTGGCAAAGAGCCAATCTGGGGTTTATGCCTGTCAGTGAGGGATGAAAAATGTGTCCTCACTTCTCTCCTCTTCTCCTCTCCTCCTCCTTTCTCTTCCTCCTCCTCACTCCTCCTCCCCCTCCCCCTCCTCCTCTGCTTTGTGCACTGGGGGACTCTATTGCTGAGCTCCATCCAAATCCCCTAAATCCAAGTCAGATCTTAAGTCTGTTTTTAGCTCATCTCCATAGCAGCTATGATTAGGACCTGAATTTTTCAGATCCCTTCTGATTTAATTCTTGCCACAATCCTGTGTGACATATATAATATTGGTATGCTTACTGGTGAAAGGTGAGCAAAATGAGGCTTAGAGAAGTTAACTGGCCAAAGTCATGCAAGTAATGATGACATCAGCATTTGTATTCAGGCCTTCCTGAACAGCATGCGATATATTTTCTGACTTATATATAGCAAAACTTGGCCTCCAAGCCTAATTTGTTCTATGAGTCCTGTTACCCTTCTTGGAAACCTAAGAATCTTTAATATACAAACAATAAATAAAAACTGTTACTGACATCAATGTGTGCTATATTCAGCAATCAAGGTGCTGTGTGCCCAACTGATAGAAAATATTTCATGCTGTACCTGCTTAGCAACTGAGGGCTCGTTCTAAGATTCCATGCCTCCATGAGACAGAATTTGTTCCTCATCAGGAACAAAATAGTAAGGCATCAGCAAAGTACTATTACTAGGACTAGAGAAACAAATACTCATCAAATTCTCTAGGATAACCGCTAGTCACAAGTCCCGGCATGATATAGACATAAGTCTGGAACTCAGAAACCTAATGTGCATACACACACACACACACACACACACACACACACACACACACACATATTTAATTGGTGAGATTCATTTAATTTTCAGTTGAACTGTGTGTTTTTAGAGGACAGCAGCTATGTTCTGTTTGCCTTAGTAGCATCTAGTCTAATACTTGGCTCAAAGCAAACATTCAATAAGTACTTGTTAGATTAATTCCCAACATCTCTAGAAGAATATAATTCCCAACATCTCTAGAAGAATATAACTAATAAAGAAAAATCTTCAGACCATTCCAGAGCTGCCCTGTTCAATATAGTTGCCCTGTATATCTATATATGGCAACTGGGCACTTGAAATATGGCTAGTCCAAATCAAGATATGGTCTTAATGTAAAATTCACATCAGATTTTGAAGATTTAGTGCAGGAAAAATAAGCGATAATATTTTGGCTATATTGGGTTCAATAAAACATTACTATAATTAGTTTCACTTATTTGTGTAGTGTATGTATGTATTCATGTAGATGTGTGTACATGTGTGTTACAGGTGGAGGTCAGAGGGTGATGTCTGGCATTTTCCTTGGTCACTCACTACCTTATTTTTTTGAGACAGGGTCTCTCATTGAATCTGGAGCTCATCAATTTGCTAGGCTGGCCAGCTAATGGGCTCCAGGGATTTGCCTGTCTTTCCCCAACACCCTGCTGGAATTATAGAGCACTACTGCTGACCCTGGCTTTTATGTGGTGGATCTGAACTCAGGTCCTCATGGACCTGGCAGGTACTTTACCAACTGAGCCATCTCCCCAACCCCTCCCTTGGATCTTTTTATTAGTATTACATTAATTACACAAAGTAAGGGATATTTCCAAGTATGTATATAAAAGTACTTTGATCATACTCATCCTGTTATCCTTATCCCCTTTCTCTCTCTACACTGCCCTTCTATATTCCTACTTTTTACATTCTCCCCAGCTCCACATTCTACCTATAACAGAAAATACAAGATACTTGTCTTTGCAAAAATAGCTTACTTCACTTAACATGATCTCCAATTCCGTCCATCTTCCTATAAACATCATAATTTCAGAGCCGGGTGTGGTGGCTCATGCCTTTAATCCCAGCACTCAGGAGGCAGAGGTAGTGGGTCTCTGTGAATTCAAGGCCAGCCTGGTCTACATACCAAGTTCCAGCTCAGTGGGGGCTACTGGGAGACCATCTCAAAAAGATAAAAGACAAACAACCCCCTCACAATTTCATTCTTTTTTGTGACAGACTAAAACTCCACTGAATGTATACACCACATTTTCTTTATCCATTCATTCATTGAAAGGAGACCTAGGTTGATTCCAGTTGTTTTTTAATTTAAAAAATATTTTATTATTTTTATGTGTATGAGTGTTATGCCTGCATGTAGGTAAATGCACCTGTGTCCTGCAATGCCCGCGGAGGACAGAAGAGGCTGTTGGATCCCCTGGAACTGGAATAATGGACAGTTGTTAGCTGCCATGTGGGTGCTGGGATTCGAACCCAGGTCTTCTGCCAGAACAGTCAGTGTTCTTAACGCTGAGCCATCTCTCCAGCCCCACAACTTGATTCTTATGCATTTATAAATATGTGCATGCAGGTATTTCTACAGTAAACTGATTCTTTCAGGAATATGCCTGGAGGCTGGTTGGATGGTAGTTCTAATTTTAATGTGGGGAAGGATCTCTATACTAATTAACTAAAGAATTTCACGTGTTCCTAGTGTAGTTACTAAAGTATTTTAAATTGCTCCTCTGGCCCACATTATATTTTGATCGGACAGTACTGTGCTAGAAGGTTCTAAGTTGGACAAAATGCGGGTTTTCTTTTGCTTTTGTTTAAAGATAGGGTCTCATTGGGTAGCCCAGGTTGGCCTTGACTCAAGATCCTCCTGCCTCAGCCTCCCAAATGCTGGGAATACAGCCGTATGCTTCCATGGACCCAGAAAAGCCAAGAGAAGCATATCAGGGCATTCAAGAAAAGGCAACACTACCTGAGCATGGTGGTGCAGGCCTTCAATCCCAGCACGGGAGAGGCAGAGGCAGACAGATTCCCAGCACTCGGGAGGCAAAGCCAGGTGGTTTGCTCCAGGATGTCCAACATTTACAAGGTGGTTATTAGAACTAAAGTTAATCTCCTGAACCTAGTCCTGTCGCAGGGACTAGGGGCCAGTGGCCCAGGTCCTCGATGGCTTGAGGCTAGGCAGGCTCCCACACTATTGCCATGGGGGTGAAGAATTCTATGGGTCTGGAAGCACCAATAACACGGGTCCAAACACTCCCAACTAGAGACGGCAAAGCCTCCCCACAACTTCCTGTTCCAAGGCGGAGTCGGAAAGGCCCAACCAACTTTTGGAACCTGTTCAGATAGTCAACTTTTGGAAAAGTCAAAGGCATGGATTAAGCATCAAACTGGCGATATTTTTCAAGGGCAATAGTTTCCTGAGAAACCATCGGGAATAGTGGACATGCATGGAAAATACTTAAATGCAGTCAGACGTGGGAACTCCTCCCAGCTACTGAAGGTATACATCAGGACGCTCTCAGCTCTGACTTGACTCAGGAATCTTGGGTTTCCGGTAGATCAGCTATGACCCTCCGCAGTTTCTGGAATTATTCGGAATAGACTGGCGAACGGCGCCCTCTGACCGTGGGGTTACGAAAGGGAGCGATAGCGCGCGCGCGCAGATGCAGTTGAGTACCGGTGGCCGTTCAGACCGGATGTAGTTGCATCTGAGGTCACTTCCGGCGGGTGACGGTGCGGATGGGTCAGAAGCGTAGAGGCGGCGGCAAAATGGCGGCGCCTGAGGAGCAGGAGCTAACTCAGGAGCAGACCGAGAAGCTGCTGCAGTTTCAGGTAGCAGCGAGTACCCGGTGCAGCACCGCCGCCGCGGGATGGGGAGTGGGCCCCTCGCGGAGCGCATGAGCATCCTCAGGCTGGGGTTGGGCCCATTTCGACCGGGAGGCGGCCCCCTCCCCCTAGACGCCAACTGCCCGCATTTCCCCGGCCCCCAGCTTCTGCGGGTCCCCGGTCCTCAGTCGTCGCTGCCATCCCGGCTCTCCCTCCGTGGGTCGGCTTCCTTAGTTTGCCTGCGCGGCGCCGGTCCTCAGCCCTTGCAAGCCTGGTTAATCCGTTGGACCCTCTCCGCCCATCGACTGTTGATGTGCTAGATACTAACCCCACCGCAGAGTTGGCGTCCGTTCGCTTGCTTGACCCGCCCGCTCGCCCGCCACCATCCTCTGCTGTTTGACAAACATGTGCCGAGGGTCTCTTGGTTACCTTTGTCTTATGTTGGGGCCTGTGGTGGGGAAGAAATCACCCCACCCAGGTCTGGCACCTGCACCGGGAATGTGGGAGGATGTCACCTAGGGAAACAATGCAACATGAAGTATCATCGGTGGCTTCTGACTGGATTTGTTACCTTCGGCTTTCTCCAGAACTACTGACTATGGTCGAGGAGGGTTGGCAACTTGCAGGAATCGGCCCCCTATAAGTGGTTACTATGATGCTTAAAAATTTTGGCCCTAAGCACTTAACCGCCGAGGTGGAGAGCCTGGTTGGAGGAGACCTCTGGGGTGGTTATTATGGCATTATTAACCAATTTCTGTAGCTCTTAAATGCGTATCTTAAAAATGTCTACTCCCTTAGGATGTTTTGGAAATCACATGAGCTTATTGTTAAAAGGGCGTTGTAGCCCAGCGTGGTGGTGCATGCCTGTAGTCCCAGCTCTCAAAAGGCAGAGGTTGGCAGATCTCCCTGAGTTCAAGGCCAACCTTATCTACATAGGGAATTCCAGGCCAGCTTGGGCTACTCGTGGAGACTTCATCTCAACAAAAACAAACAAAAGGGCTTTGTAAACAGTAAAATGTGCCTAAGCAGTATTACTGTTATTAATCATTATTTAACTTAAGGTAGACCTTAAGTCAGTAGCACACTTATTTCCTAATGTAAAATGTGCTAAATGTTTATTCACCAGTATTTATGAAGAACCTTAATGCCCAGGCACTGTTAGGTAGGATACCATTCACTATATGTGATGTTAACAATTTGCTAACATTTAGCACCCATTATCTCATTTAGCAACAACTGTATGGAGTTCATACTGTGACAGCCCCTATTTTACAGATGAAGGATATGAAGCATAAGTGGCCTGGTGCTGGGTGTGGTGTCACATGCTTAATCACAGCATTAGGGAGGCAGAGGCAGGCAGATCTCTGAGATTTTTTTTAAAAAAAAAAAAAAAAAAAAAAAAAAAAAAAAAAAAAAAAAAAACAACAGCCACACATGCTGGCACATGTCTTTGATCCCAGCATTGGGGAGGCAGAGGCAGGCAGATTGCTGTGAGTTGAGGCCAACCTGGTCTACTTAGGGAGCTCCAGGCCACCCAGGGCTACATAGTGAGACCCTGTCTTCAAAACAAAAGGAAACAGCATGCTTATGTTACACGGCCAATAAGTGGTAGTGTCAGATTTAAAGCATAGTTTTTCCTGGACTTTTAATTTCTCTCTCTCTACAGTCTGTGTTAGAGCCTATAGGTAAGAGTGGGTGGTAACTGCTGTGATGCTAGTTTATTTTTGTGTGTGTGTGTTTTGGCCTTCTTAACTTGAGCAATGTATTGGAAGCATATAAATGATATCATTTATCATAAATACTATTGTAGGCATAGTTGGCACTTGATTGGAGTTTTTTTAAAAAATTTATTTTTATTTTATGTGTACGGGTGTTATGCCTACATGTGTGTAAGTGCACCCGTGTCATCCAGTGCCTGTGGAGGTCAGAAGGAGGTGTTGGATCCCCTGGAACTGGAGTTACGGACAGTTGTTAGCCGCCATGTGGGTGCTGGGAATCAAACCAGAGTCTTCTGCAAAAGCAGTCGGTTCTCTTAACCACTGAGCCATCTCTCCAGCCCTTGACTGGAGTTTTTAGTAGAGAAATTGGTTAGTACACCAGATAAGAATTAAAAACTGAATCAATGGCAGAAAACCAGATTCCACTTCTTTGTAGACTACTAATTTCAGGGTTTTGTTTAACAGACTACCTTTTACAACTTGTAGGGGTGAGCCACATGTGAAGTAAGGAGATGTGAGTTACACATTATGATATTACTTGTTCTCGAAGAATGTGACTGAATATATGGCAGCTTTTCTGTGATAAAGTGCTTCAAGACTTTCATATTTGTCTTTGGTGGACATCTTTATCAGAAGAGAGGTGGATATCAGGTTAATAAAGTTGTAATAATACTAAGATTATATGAAGATTTATGAAATTGAATGCATTGAGAAAATACATTATCTACTGTGCCTTAAACATGATGGTAGATCATTTATAACTATTATGTTTAATTCACACATTAGCCTTATAAAGTACCATAGGTGCCTGCTATCAGGTGAAGAAACAGATCTGTTGATTAATTTTGGTCAAGGTCCTAATTCTGTTAGTGGAATTCTAATGGGTCTAGATCAGGACTGAAAGGCCACAACAACTTGAACCTTTGAAGGAGGAATAGGATTTCAGCAGATGGTGGGCAGGAGAGTGTTCAAGCTGAAAGCATAAGTTACACAGAGATGGGGATGTGTAGAGTATGTTTGTGGTAATGGATTTAGAGACTTGTGAGTAGAAAATAAGACTGGAAAGGTAAACTAGGGCCAGATTTTGGAGACCTATCATGACTGCTCTATTCTGTTGGCATAGCCATCAAGGGTTTATAACTAGGGAGTAACAGTAACCAACAAACTGTATTTGCTTCTTTAGCAATATGGACCATGTGCCTAGACTCTCCACAGGTATTGGGATAGAACAAAGTAGCACTGCTCGTTCTCAGTGTGTTTCCTCATTTCATACATTAAGATTGTGCCAGGCCTGTTGGCTCATTCACACCTTTAATCCCAGTGCCAGCACTTAAGGGGTTGAGTTAGGAGGATTGTCATAGGTTTAGGGCTAGCCTGGGCTACATAGTGAATTCCAGGCTAGCCTACAAGGTCAGATTCTATCTCAGAAAGCCTAAATAAATGGATTAGTGAAAGTAAAATTTTTCAGAAATCTCAAATTTCCCTTTTTTGTGTGTGACGTAGTTTATTTGGGACTCCTTGAGGGATATTTATTGGGTTTTTCTCAGTTCATTTGATATTGCCAAGAGGTAGGGGTGTGTGTGTGTGTGTGTGTGTATTTATTTATTTTGGAACCAACTGAGTAGAATAATGTAGACATTATAAGAGCTAATGCAAGTGTGTGGAAGATTACTTTTATTGCAATCAATTTCCCCCAAGTTTCCAAATACATAGACTTATCCCACTGCTTTAGTTTACTGTCTCTAGGTAGCTGTTTTAGCACCAAGACATGGGTGGCATGGTCAGAGAAAGAGGGCTAAAGGTGCGATGTCATAGAGGAAGAAGGGGTCCCTTTCCTGCTTGTGTAGGAATAAGACATTTTTCTCTATTTACATATTTGTTTGCTTTTTATTTATTTGGTTTTGGGGGGCTTTTTGGTTTTTTTTGTTGTTGTTGTTTAAGACAGGTTTCCCTCTTGCCCCAACTGGCCTAGAATTCACTATGTAGACCAGGCTGGCCTCAGTCTGATAGAGATCTGCTGGCCTCTACCTCCCTAGTGCTGGGATTAAAGGCTTGAGCCACTATGCCCAACTTGTTTGCTTTTTTTAAAATATTTTATTTATTATTTTTTGTGTATGCATGTATTGCATGTAGGTAAGTGCACCCGTGTCATGCAATGCCCGCGGAGGACAGAAGAGGCTGTTGGATCCCCTGGAACTGGAGTTACAGACAGTTGTTAGCTGCCATGTGGGTGCTGAGATTTGAACCCGGGTCTTCTGCAAGAACAGTCAGTGTTCTTAACCGTTGAGCCATCTCTCCAGCCCCCCTGTTTGCTTTTTAAATTAAAAAAAAAAATCCATTTTTGGGGTCTGGAGAGGTGGCTCAGTGGTTAAGAGCACTGGCTGCTCTTGCAGGTGACCTGGGTTCAATTCCCATCATCTACATGGTGGCTGACAACCATCTGTCACTCCAGTTGCAGGGGATCCACACCCTCTTCTGACTTCTGAGGGCATTGCACAACATGGGTGCACGTACACATGCAGGCAGTATACTCATACACATAAAAATAATAAAATAATTTCTTTTAAAAATTGCATTTTTGCCGGGTGTGGTGGTGCACTCCTGTAGTCCCAGCACTTGGGAAGCAGGGGCAGGTGGATCTCTGTGAGTTCAAGGCCTGCCTGGTCTACATAGTGAGTTCCAGGACAGCTGGGGCTGCAAAGGGACCCTGTCTCAAAAAGACCAAAGAAAATAAAATTGCATTTTATTGCCAGGCCTGGTGGTGCGTGCCTTTATACCCAGCACTCGGGAGGCAGAGGCAGGTGAGATCTCTGTGAGTTCAAGGCCAACCTGATCTACATAGAGAGTTCCAAGCCAGCTAGGATTATAGTGAGATCCTGTCTTAAAAAGACAAAAAAAAAAAAAAAAACTTGCATTTTATTTAAATTGCATATGGGAGCATACATACCATGGTGTAGGTGTGGATGTCAGAGGACAATTTGCAGGAGTTGGTTTGTTCTCTCCTTCCACCAGGTGGATCCCAGGGATCAAACACAGGTTTCCAGACTTGGTTGTGAGTGCCTTTATTGGCTCAGCCATCTCTAGTTTTTTTTAATGTGCACGAATGTTTTGCTTGCATGTATGTAAGTGTACTGTGTGTATGCAGTGCCCATGTAGGCCAGAAGAGGGGTTGTATTCCCTATCCCCTGGAACTGAAGTTAGGAATGATCATTAACCACCATGTGGGTGCTGGGAATCGACCTGAGTCCTCTATAAGAATAGCTAGTGCTCTTAATTGCTGAGCCATCTCTCCAGCCCCAATTTTTTTTTTTAATTTTATGTGTATGAGTGTTTGCTTACATATGTGTAAGTGCACCACATGCATGCCTGGTGTACAAGGAGACCAGAAGTGGCCACTGGATCCCCTGGAACTGGAGTTTTTTGTTTTTTTATTTATTTTTTTGTCTTTTTTGAGACAGGGTCTCCCTGTAGCTCCAGCTGGCCTGGAACTTGCTATGTAGACCAGGCTGGCTTTGAACTGACAGAGATCCACTTGCCCCTGCCTCCCACCATGCCAGCCTCCAGCCCCAAATTTTTAAAAATTATATATATTTGCTTTATCTACTGAATAATCATATCAGCCCTGTTTGTTTTTGAGAAAGGGTCTCATTGTGTAGCTTGTATAGATTAGGCTCACCTCAGCTACCACTCAGAGGAGCTGGAGAGTACAGGTGTGTACCATCACACCTGATGAAATTATTCATTTTAAGTGGATAATAGGGCATGACTCTTACCCTTTTACAGAAAATAAAGCATGAACTCCTTAGAATCAAATTTGTAAATCATTTTTGAATATTTACATTTGGAAATTGGGGATAGGGATGATATACATGATGTTTTTCATTTGTGCGTTTAAAAACCTGCAGTGATCTGTTGGATTTCTCCCTTCCTCCACAGGGAATTTGACACTGTAAGGAAAACATAAGCTTTGAAATTCTGAGCAAACATGAATTCGCTTTTCAGTGTAGCTGCTAGTGACTTTTGTAGTCTTGGCTAAGTTTTCATATTGAACCTGTTTTACTGTAGAATGGGGACACTATTTTTCTTTAAAAATTTTTTTTTTGTATTTTGAGACAGGGTCTCCCTGTAGTTCCAGCTGGCCTGGAACTTGCTATGTAGACCAGGCTGGCCTGAATTTCACAGAGGTGTGCCAGCACACCTGGCTTAAAAAACCTTTTTGTAAATTTATTCTTTGACAATTTCGTACGTGTATATAACTTATCTTGATTATATCCACCTTGATACCCCCCAGCATGTCCCCTTCCCACCTTTATGCCCTCCCCTTGTGACACACTGAGTCCGGTTAGTGCTCCCTGTTGGAATATTGGCTGATCTTGGCTTGATTTTGTGCAGGTAAACATAGCTGCAGTGAGTTCATGAGTGTAATGGCCATGTCATGTTCCGAAGACAGCATTCCATAGCACTCATCCCCATCCTCTTGCCTTTAGATTCTTTCCACCCTTCTTCTACAGTGTTTCCTGTGCCTCGTGTGTTTGAGGGGGTGGTAGTTGATAAAGATGTCCCGTTTAGGACTGAGCGCTTAGTTGACTATTTAGAAGATACTTTGACAACATGCCCATTTAGCAAACAACAGTAGTAAGTTATCTCTTAGTGCCAATGATCCCTGAGCCTTTGCCTTTTGACTAGGTTAACAATATCAGATGTGAATTCCCTTCTATGGAGCAGGCCTCAAATCCGACCAGAAAGTATTTGGTTACCCCTTAATCAGTCATGCCACTATTGTGCCAGTGAACATATCTTGCCTAGCAGGTCAATATTGTGGCACATAGAGTTCACCACTAAATAAGACCATTGATGAGTTCTCTCTCCCGTTGGCCTGCATAGCACCTTCAGGCATTATGAAGGCTAGCCAGCAGGGAGAATGCTTTCAAGTCCATTTCAGCTTGGTTTCTGAATGTCCCACAGTCAAAATGTGTTGTGTCTTCAGCAGTAGAATCTTATTATTTAATTATGGTGGACAGCCAAAAGCAATGTCAGTCCCCTGTGTTGTTTTAATCATGTGTTTGTGTGTGTGTTTGTCTGTGTGTGGATATGTGCATCTAAGTACAGATGCCCAGAAGAGGGCATTGGATCCTCTGTATTTGGAGTTACAGACAGTTGTGAGCCACCTGATACGGGTGCTGGGAACCAAACTTGGGTCCTTTGCAAGAGTAGTATGTGCTCTTAACCTCTGAGCCATCTCTGTACTCATTTATTTATTTGTGTGTGTGCGCGCATGTGTGTGTGCATGCATGCACATGCCTGCTCATCTCTACGTGTACCACATGCATGCAGATGCCTAAGGAGGTCAGAAGGGGGTGTTAGATACCCTAGAACTGGAGTTACAGTTGGTTGTGAGTCAGCTGGTATGGGTGCTGGGAATGGAACCCAGTTTCTCTGCAAGAGGCTAAGACATCCCTCGAACCCCTTGCTAGCCCTCTCTTGAAATTATATTTTTTAGTTTATAAAATAGTGGGTTTCCATAAGGGTTTTTCATACATCCATAGTTTTGGTTAGTCCCAATCCTCTAGTCTCCTATGTAGACCAGGCTGGCCTGGAACTCATAAAGATTTCTCTGCCTCCTGAATGTGCTGGGATTAAAGATGTGTACCACCAGGCCCCGCTTTGTTTTTTTGAACTCACAGTGTAGTTCAGGCCAACCTTGAATTTAGATTCTTCTGCCTCTGGAGAACTAGGATTATAGGACTGCACTACCTTATCTGACTTTTTTTTTTTTTTTTTTTTTTTTTTTTTTTTTTTTTTGCTTTTTGAGACAGGGTCTCCCTGTCCTGGAACTTACTATGTAGACCAGGCTGGCCTTGAACTCACAGGGATCCACCTGCCTCTGCCTCCCGAGTGCTGGGATTAAAGGCAAGTTCCAGACCAGCTGGAGTACAGAGAGACCAAAAAAAAAGAAATTACCAAGTAATTCATGAATATTCTAAGTCAGCAGTATGTAATTCTATAAAACAAGTAAGTCTTGCTGGGCATGGTGGCACATACCTTTAGTCCCAGCACTCAGAAGCAGAGGCCAGCCTGATCTACATAGTGAGTTCCAGGTCAGCTGGGGCTCCAGAGAGACCCTGTCTCAAAAAGACCAAAAAACAAAACACAAGTAAGTCTCATTTTATTCCCGCATCCAAATTTTGGGATTATTGTGTATCTTCATGTAGGTTTTTCTGCTATATGTATAGATTTTTTTTTTTGGTCTTTTTGAAACAGGGTCTCCCTGTAGCACCAGCTGGCCTGGAACTCACTATGTAGACCAGGCTGGCCTTGAACTCACAGAAGTCCTCCTGCCTCTGCCTCCCAAGTGCTGGGACCACAGACATGTGCCACCACGCCCAGCTCTATGTGTATAGATCTACAAATGCTTCATTTAGAAGCTTTATTCCCTCAACCTAAGATCTGAGTATAAGAGATATCCTGTATTTTCTAAGTTCTGATTTTTATATTCTTTTTCTGTTTTTCATTTGTGTGTGTGGTGTGCATGTGTGTATATGCATTTTCTCCGTGTGTGTGTGTGTGTGTGTGCGTGTGTGTGTGTGTGTGTGTGCGCGCGCCTATGCATGTGGATGCCTGAAGTTGATGTTGGGATTCATCCTCCGTCTCTCTTCTACCTTATTCATTGAAGGCAGGATTGCTCAATCAAACCCAGAGTTTGCTGATATGAGTAGTCTTGCCAGCAAGCTTGCTCTGGAGGTTCCCTTGTCTCTGCTTTCTGTAGCTGGAATTAGTGGCACCCTCCCTGCCCACCCAGCAATTACATGGGTTTCTGGGGATCCTAACTCTTCTGTAGTGCAGGTTTTAACCACTGAGCCTGCATGTAGGTAGGTGCACCTGTGTGCCTGCCGAGGTCAGACAAGGGTGTTGGATCCCCTGGAACTAGAGTTATGGACGGTTGTCAGTTGCCATGTGGGTGCTGGGAATCGAACTTGAGTCTTCTGCAAGAACAGCCAGTGTTCTTCACTACTGAGCCATCTCTCCAGCCCACACACTGCCTCTCTTTTTTTTTTTCTATCTCTCTCTTTGTTTATTTATGTGTAAGAGTGTTGGTCTGCGTGTATGTAAGCACATCATAGGCATGTGATGCAACAGTGCCCATTGAGGCCAGAAGAGGGGATCAGACTCCCTGGACCTGGAGTTAAGGACGGTTGTGAATCCTCATGTGGGTACTATGAACTACACCTGGATCCTCTACAAGAATAGCCAGTACTCTTAACCACTGAATCATCTGTCCAGACCCAACTATTTCTCTTTTTAAAGCTTTATTTAATTTATTATTACTGCATATG
This sequence comes from Nannospalax galili, assembly GCF_000622305.1. Taxonomy (NCBI): domain Eukaryota; kingdom Metazoa; phylum Chordata; class Mammalia; order Rodentia; family Spalacidae; genus Nannospalax; species Nannospalax galili. Next base: position 647,658 of record NW_008350126.1, on the reverse strand, counting down.
TGTGATATGGGGGCAGGGCACATGTTTTCCATGAGTGAAGGTCACAGGCCAGTCCTCTCCTTCCCACCTTTACGTGGGTTCCAGGGATTGAATTCAGGTTGTTGGGCTCATGTGCCAAGTACCTTAACCCACAGAGCCATATTGGGTCTTACTCAAGTATTTCTGCTCCCATCAGTTAGGCTGTATTGGGGGCTAGGTGGTACTGGAGATACAGACCTGGACCTTGCATGGAAAGCAAATTCTCTACCACTGAACAACATGTCCAGTCCTTGATTATGTCCTTTTTAAAAAAATTATTCTATTCTATTATTTTTATTTTACATGTGTGAGTATATTGCCTGCATGTGTTTAAGTGCACCCATGTCATGCAATGCTTGAGGAGGACAGAAGAGGACTATTGGATCCCTGGAACTGGAGTTACAGATGGTTGTTAGCTGCCCTGTGGGTGCTGGGACTCAAACCCAGGTCCTCCTCAAGAGCAGTCAGTGATCTTAACCTCAGAACCACCTCTCTAGCCCCTCTCCCTTTTAAACATTTTATTTATATGTGTATGAATGTCTTGCCACCATGTGCATGAGTTCACTCATCTTGTGCAGTGCCTATGGAGGCCAGAAGAGGACATCAGATCTCCTGGAACTTGAGTTGTGAGCTACTATGTAGGTGCTGGGAACTCAAACCAGGTCCTTCGCAAGAGCAGCCAGTGCTCTTAACCTGTTAGCCATCTCTCCATCCCTTCATATGTCTTTTTGATGAGAGTCAATGATGTTTGCTCCTTAAATCATTGTGTACTGATGTTTGTCATATACATTTAATTAAATATTTTATGGATGAGCCAGGTGTGGTGGCACACACCTTTAGTACCAGCACTTGGGAGGCAGAGACAGGCGATCTCTGAGTTCAAGGCCAGCCTCGTCTACAAAGCGAGTTCCAGGCCAACCGGGGGTACAGGGAGACCCTGTCTCAAAAAGACCAAATATATGTGTGTGTGTGTGTGTGTGTGTGTGTGTGTGTGTGTGTGTGTGTGTGTGTGTATTTTATGGATGAATAAAATACCAGTTACAAAAATTGCTTTGTTTGTATGAAATAAAATTAAATGTTTTGGAAAGGGTATTTCAGGGACAAGATACTGGAAAAGAATTGCTATTGAATTAATTATATAAGATAACTAAACATCTGAAGGAAAGTGATTGTGATACAGGATTGTACACTTACTGTTTGGAAGCTTTTTAAGGTTACACAGTACTTAGAAGAAATCCAATGTGGTTTTGCTAGAAAAATCCAAGACTACCAGGGAATTTGTTCTCTTTTATCAAGATTGATTGCTTCCTAAATGTGTGTGTACTTCATTCAGCTGTTAAGAGCACTGACTGCTCTTGCAGAGGACCTGGGATCAGTTCCCAGGTGAAGTGAAGTATGATAATGTATAGAATATTTTTATTGCTTTAAGTGACCTTTCAATTAGTCAACTACTTATAGCTCTCATTCTTGTTGGGCAGGAGACCTTGTCCTGTCTTCCTCTATAAGGATCTGCGTATACCTGTGAAAGTCAACAGTGCATAGCACTTAGTTGTGAAGACTGACTCTGGAATAAGGCTACCTGGATTTGAATTCTCCCTTCTCCAGTTACTCTATGGCTCTGAGCAAATTATCACATGTCGTAGCTTAGTTTCTTTATGGATTAATAATATTACCTACCTCATAGGGTTTTAATTATCAAATGTTAATGTATCTGGCCGGTTGTGGTGGCCTGTGCATTTAATCCAGCCCTCAGGAGGCCCAGGCAGGTGGATCTTTGTGAGATCAAGGCCACCCTGATTCACATTGTGACTTCCAGGCAGGCTGTGACTAGAAGACCCTGTAAAAAACAATAAAACAAAAAAAGCAAAAAAAAAAGTTAATATAGCTGAAATATTGGTAGATATTAAGTACTTGAATGGTAAGTTTTTTTAAGATTTATTTTTATGGAGGCTGGAGAGATGGCTCAGCTGTTAAGGGCACTGACTGCTCTTGCAGAGGACCCGGGATCAGTTCCCAGCACCCACATGGTGGCTAACAATCATCTGTAACTCCAGTTACGAGGAATCATATGCCCTCTTTTGACTTCCTTGGTTATTGTACAACATGGGTACACTTACATACATGCAGGCAATACACTCATATACATAAAATAAAAAATGATAAAAATATTTTTAAAAGATTTATTTGTGTTTTATTTATGCATATGTGTGTATCTATGTCAGTATATGCTGTGTGTGAGAGTGCCTAAAGAGATCAGAAGATGGCATCAGATCTCCTGGAACTAGAGTTTAAAGGCAATTGTGAGCCACCTGGTATAGGTCCTAGGAACTAAACTTGGGTCTTCTAGAAGAACAGGAAGCTCCCTTAACCACTGAGCCATCTCTCCAGTCCCCAGTTATTTATTCATTTATTTATTTATTTATTTATTTTGGTCTTTTTGAGACAGGGTCTCCCTGTAGCCCCAGCTGGCCTGGAACTCA